>NC_029791.2:2850687-2862568 GCF_000816755.2 Arachis ipaensis | reverse complement strand
ATAATAATAATGATTATCAATGGATTAAAGGGCAATTTACGTAAATGAAATATATGGAGAAAAAGTTTACCCAAATACAACAATTGAGAATTCGTTACTTGCTTATATAATCTGTGAAATCCCTTTCACGTTTTAGTAGAAATATATAAACTGTGGTATCCCTTCCACGGTTTATGAATAAAGCAGTATACACATAAACTTTGGTACCTCTTCCACGGTTTATGAATAGGGGCATGCACACATAAATCGTGGTACCCCTTCCACGGTTTATGAGGAGTAAAAATTCTATATATACACGGTGAAAATCAATTGTGTTGAAGAGGATCATTTTCACAATGGTAAGTGAGGATGAGAGTTTCCAAGTACTAGTGAATTGCTCTGAGAAAATTCATAAAAGCAAAAAATACGGTGTGAAGTTCACTGATAGAGAACTTTTCAATGTATTTATCAGTTCATCAAATACCTTGTCATATCTAAAGAACAGCATATTGCAGAAACTTGAGGTATTTGGGAGCAAGTGGGTGAAAAAGTTATTTTATAAGATCTCTATCGCAGTTGTGTCAACCAGTGTGAAGTATGATACGTTTGTGATAGCGGCCGATAAAGATATTTGGGTTCTGTTTCATTGTCGTAGGAGTTTTTCAGAGGTCAGAATACACGAGCTGTATGCGAAGTTGGAGGTCGGTGTTGATAGTTCAGACTTCAGGGGCATCAGTTCTGGTTCATCACTCGATTGCCATGGGCGGTCCTTCTAGTTCTATGGTTGCAACTCCACCAACTGTTCCATACGTTGCATCTCCTTCCTTTGCGGCTGATTTAGACTGTATGGAGGCAGTTAGTTCTGTACCATTCGAGAGTTGTGGGGTCCGGTAGCAGACATGTGAGGTGGATAATGATCCTGGCATTACTCCTGATGTTGTAGGGTTGGGAGAACCTGACCGAGTTGAGAATGCAATGCGGGATGATGACTCAGACCAGGAGCCTGTTGATATAATTGGGGCCTCCGATAGTGGTTGGATACCTCCACGTGCTTATCGAGCATTCTGTATTCGTCATGTGGCGGCGAATTTTAGC
This sequence comes from Arachis ipaensis, assembly GCF_000816755.2. NCBI lineage: Eukaryota > Viridiplantae > Streptophyta > Magnoliopsida > Fabales > Fabaceae > Arachis > Arachis ipaensis. The sequence goes on along the minus strand of NC_029791.2, from coordinate 2,861,494 downwards.
CTGAGCTTCAAGGTCAAGACGCGAGAAGACTGTTGGTGAATGCTGCATATGCCAAGATTGAAGCAGAGTTTGATTACTGGTTTGACATTATGCGGACTGAGAATCCAGCTATGTATGATTGGACCCATCGAATGAAATATGACAAGTGGACCCAGTATCAGGATAGCGGGAGACGGTTTGGCCATATGACAACCAATATTAGTGAATGTGTGAATTCTATGTTAAAGGGTACAAGGAACCTCCTGGTAAGTTCGTTGGTGAAGTCCACTTACATAAGGCTTGCAGAGCTATTCGTGGTCCGGGGACAGATGGCAGAGGCGCAATTAGGGACTGGCCATGAATTTTGTCAGACGTTGGTGAAAGTAATAGAGCGCAACATGAGAGACTCGAGATGCTTCACCGTCACTTTGTACGACAGGCACCAGTCCGAGTATACCGTGGCTAAGACGACGCCTACTAGTAACTTCTCGCTTGGTAGCTATCGAGTTTCTCTTAGGGATCACACATGTGACTGTGGCTATTTTCAGGCTCTGCATTACCCATGTTGTCACGCCATTACATGTTGCGCCCACTCGCGTCTGAATTAGGCCTCATATGCTCATGATGTGTATCGTATGACTGAGGTGTTCAATGTGTACAAGGAAGGGTTTGTGCCCCCTATCCCAGAAGGACTCTGGCCGCCATACGATGGTTCGATTGTCATTCCAGACCCTAATATGAGGTGTGCAAGAGATGGATTGCCAAAGTCAACCAGAATCCGAGGAAGCATGGATCAGACTACTCCTAACCAACCGAAGCGCTGTGGGCTCTTCCGTCAGCCCAGTCATACGTGCAGAAATTGTGACCAGCGAGGACATACTGCTGCCAGGGATGCTTAGATGCTATGATGTTTTTTTCTATTGTTGTTAAGTTCATTGTATAATGTATGTTTAAGTCGTTTAAGATTAGATGTTGTTTAAGTTCCTTGTACTTGTTTAATACCATCCTTAACGTAATACCTTTTTATGTTTCATGTCATGACGTCGTCTTCATCCATGACGATTGTACATCAAAATAGGCATGTATGCCACACAAAACATTAATCCATACCTCGAGGCCAGCGGAAATCCAAACATGTCAAAACCACTAGGTCTCAGAGTAGGAACCCTCCAGAAAATCCAGGACTGTAGTAGCTGAAGTGGTCCGGCCAAGTTAACAACGTTTTTGTTTGTCGCATGACACATACATCTATACAACCAGGCCAGTGCAACTGAGCCCCAGCTATATTTTCCCAAGTCGTCCATCGATGCCAGGAATGACAACCATCGAAGGTGAACCCGGTTCACGTTCTTGTCCCCAAACAGCTAAGACAACAACAACATCATAATGTTAGCACGTGCGTATATACGCACTGTCTCCTCACTCGCATCTGCTGGGAGAACCCAAAACCTCTTATGGAACCATGTGAAGTGAACCGTCATCTGCTTGACTTTATTCGGTGGCGGTAGCTCACCGGACAATTTCTGAAAGCAGTCCCATGCTAGTCTTTCGTTGTCCATCAGTTGCTCAAAGTCAGTAAGGCACCCACTAGCGGCCTCCGGGTAAACCCAGTTGATATGCCACATCCTGCAAAGTGATGGTGCATTCTCCAAATGGCATATGGAAGGTGTGCGTCTCAGGACGCCACCTCTCAATGAATGCGCTAAGTAGAGCCTCATCAACCCAGAACCAGTGACTGTTCAATCTAGCCAAGTGATACAAACCCATATTTTTCAAATACGGTATAATCCATTCATGCAGAGGCATATTCTGTTGTCTCCTAACATAGGAAATCCACCTAGTCGGCTGCAACATGTGGAAGACAATATTATTTCGACACTCATGAAATTTTAAAAATATATGGTTCGTTAACGAAAAAATTAATTCGACACATATCAAATTAGAAAAAAAATATGGTTCACTCACAGAGAAATTAATTCGCAAAAAATAAATTTTAAAAAAATTTGGTTTTTAGCGAAAAAATTAATTCGACACATATCAAATTTAAAAAATAAAACATGGCTCACTGACGAAAAATTAGTTCGCCAAAAATCAAATTTCAACAATAAAATTTAACGTACAAATCACTACATAAATTACTTACGAATTACACAAAGCACACATAACATTCTAACACATAAATTAACAAAACAAATTAACTCCTTACTAATGAAATTTTAACATATTCAAAACTAACCTCTTGGTCAATGTTTCCAGTCACGTGAGCAACGCCGTTCAATTGGTACATGCGATTTTGGTCTTCCATGACTCCACCACGCCAGAGTCTTGATGCCCCTGGATTCTCTCCCAACTGCTCACTTCCAAAAACTCTAACCCGCCAATAATGTAAACAATGTAATCCGTCACTTGGTTTCGCAAATTATGTATATATATAGCTACTCATAAATTGTGGAAGGAGTACCACGGTTTATGCCTACAAGCTTTTTTTCATAAACCGTGGAAGGAGTACCACGGTTTATGTGTTTCTACTAAAATGTGAAAGGGATTCCATGGATTATATAAAGTAGCAATAGGACAAGCAAGTAACCAATTTTTAATTGTTGTATTTGGGTAAATTTCTATTTATTTTATATAGGTAAATTGTCCTGAATTAAATGTATTAATTTTTATTTAAATTATTTTTAATATGTGAAACAATAATTTAAAAAGAATAAGGACTCGTTTGAGAAGTTTCAAAAGTAACTTTTTTTAGCTTTTAACTTATGAAAAGTAATAGTATTAATGTCTGGTGCAATTTTCAAAACCAAATTACAGCTTTCTAAGAAGCTATTTAGGAGCTTATAGAGAAGTTAAAAAAAATGACTTCTCTCATAATACTATTATTTTTTATCACATTTCTATAAAATAAGTACTTTTAGAACAAAAAACTCAAATACAAAATAACTTATTTATAAGCTACTTTTAATATAGCCATTTATTATTTAAATTATTTTTTCACATACTCAAACTGGACCTAAAACTTAAGTAAGAGATCAATAAAAAATACCTGAATTTTTCTATTAATAAGAATAATAAATAATATGCAATAAATTATTATTAATAAATAAATTACTAATTAGTACCCGAAAAAAAGTAACAAATTCTAATTCTTTCAATGAGATTTTGAAAATCTATACTTACTAATTAGTATATTTTAACCTTTAAGACCTTAACAAATTAAATATTTATCAATAGTAACACTCTACAAATAATGATGACCTTAGTATTATAGAGATAAAGATATTTAACGAAAAAAGATAAGAGGGAATTTGATATTTTCTTTATTTGCATTTAAACCCTAAAAAAAATAAAAATCCTAATTTGAGTAATTTGGTTATACTTTTCAATAATCTCTCATATAATAATAACTTTGGACCATTCACTTATATATATATATATATATATTTTGCTCTATATTGCTCTTTTCTTTTTCATAAGCTGTTAATTGAGGTTGTTGATATATTATTACTTACCTAAAAAAAATTATGGATGAAAAAAAATTAAAAATGTTAGCTGGAATAACCAAAATATCTTAAGCCTTCAAGATTTAGAAAGATAAACTAGATACAACTTCTTAATTATTTAAAATAAATAAAAATAAATAATTCAACATTTGTTACGATATGGATGTCCATATCCATCTACTCAGCATGATTTATTCTTCCTTTGAAGTTTTATTGGGAAGCACAAATATTAAAGGCTATGCGGTGCATGCTTTCCCAATATTTGTAAAGTGAATCTTTTTACTAGTATAAATAGGAGAATAAGGCTGAGGCTTCGATACACAAGCAAGTAATAAGAAATCAATTCTTTCTTTATGTTGCAATCAAATACTCTTCTCTTTATATTTCTACTACAATTCTTTCTCTTCTTTTATTTTATAAGTATTTTAAACACTCTTTTCTATTACTCTTTACATATAATATTAATAGCAATATTAATCATCTTTATTATATTGAGATAGTAATTATAGTACTAGAGTCTTCTATTTATACTTCTTTATTTGATATTTATTTTACAACACGTTATCAGCACGAGACTCTGATCAAATTTTTAGGAAGACTCAGGTAACAAATTTTTATTATGTTGAAGCTCTCTCATCTTGAATTTAATGCTCTTGATATATCTGGAAATAATTATTTATCATGGATACTAAATGTTAAAATCCATCTTGATTTAATGGATCTTGAAGATTTCATTAAGGCTGAAAATAATGCATCCCAGAAGGATAAAGCCAAAGCCATTATTTTTCTTCGTCGTCATGTTGACGTATGATTGAAAAGTGAATATCCCACATTAAAAGATCCTGCAGATATGTGGAAAGACCTTGAAGAAAGGTACAATTATGTGATACTTCCTCAAGCCCGATATGTTAGAGAAAACTTTCTCAACCTTCCATGCCTCGAATGTGTTCCTGCAGCAGCAGTATCGAGAAAAATAATTTAAAAATATTTTGAGCTAATTTCTTGCTTTCTTGTTGCTGAACGCAACAATGAGTTTCTCTTAAGAAATCATGAAGCGCGCCCAGATGGCGCCGCCCCATTTCCTGAAGCAAATGCGGCAAATTATAACCCCAGAAGAGGTAAATTGCAAGATTTTGATAACAAGAAAAAATATGGAAGGAAAAAAAATTATGCTCACAAGAAAAGATCTCACCAGAAGTGGGATAAAGAAAGAAATAATGGGCAAAGTATATCAATTGAGGATAAATGCTTTCGTTGTGGTGGAAAGGGCCATTGGTCACGTACCTGTCGTACCCCAAGGCACCTAGTTGATCTTTATCAAGTATCCTTGAAAAAGGATGACAAAGGAAAAGAAACAATTTTTGTTTCAAATTATGAAAATTCCACCACTCATTATGATGTATCTAATTTCTTTAAGGATTCTGAAGGTAATATTGGCTATTTGATCAATGATGGAATAGTTTGATATGTATATGTGTTTGTTAAGTATTCATGTGAATAATTTTACTGTGCATGTACTTCTACTCATTTTATTATTATTATCATTTGTCTTTGAAGAAAAATGGCAACGATATATCTTGAAGATATTTGCCTTGCGGATAGTGCAAGTTCGCACACTATTCTTAAAAGTGATATATATTTTACCCATCTTGTGCCAAAAGAAGAATATGTTAATACTATTATTGGCTCGGGCAATGTGATAGAAGGCTCCGGAAGAGCTATAATTTTGTTTCCTGGAGGAACAAAATTCATAATAAATAATGCACTGTTGTCTACCAAGTCTCTAAGAAACTTGTTGAGTTTCAAAGATATTCGCCGAAATGAATATCATATTGAGACAATGAATGAGGAAAATCATGAGTACTTATGTATCATAACTCATGATTCAAATAAGAAAGTTATATTAGAAAAATTACCCTCACATTCATCTGAGTTGTATTATACCAAGATTAGTGCAATTGAATCACATGCCATTGTAAACCAGAAGTTTACTAGCCCAAATGAATTCATAACTTGGCATGATAGATTGGGTCATTCGGGAACAACCATGATGAGGAGAATTATTAAAAACTCTCATGGACATTCACTAAAGAACCAGAAGATTCTTAAAACTAGTGAATTTTGTTGTGCTGCATGTTCTCAGGGAAAGTTAATTTTAAGGCAATCACCAGTAAAGATTGGATTTGAGTCCCCTGAATTCCTAGAAAGGATTTAAGGTGATATATGTGGACCTATTCATTCACCATGTGGATCTTTTAGATATTTTATGGTCCTGATAGACGCATCTTCGAGATGGTCACATGTGTGATTATTATCTTCTCGCAACCTGGCGTTTGCGAGATTACTGGCTCAAATTATTCGATTAAAAGCACAATTTTCAGAAAATCCAATCAAAGCAATTCGTCTTGATAATGCTGGTGAATTTACTTCCCAAGCTTTTGATGCTTATTGTATGCTAATGGAATAAGTGTTGAACATCCAGTAGCTTATGTTCACACACAAAATGGGTTAGCAGAATCACTTATTAAGCGCCTCCAATTAATTGCTAGACCCTTGCTTATGAGAACAAATCTCCCAGCCTCGGTTTGGGGGCATGCTATTTTACATGCCGCAGCACTTATTCGTTTGAGGCCAACGAGTTACCATCAGTTCTCTCCTATGCAATTAGCATTTGGCCAGCAGCCAAATGTTTCCCATTTAAGAATATTTAGATGTGCGATATATGTTCCCATTGCACCACCTAATCGCACCAAAATGGGACCCCAAAAAAAATTGGCGATATATGTTGGATATGATTCTCCCTCTATAGTGAGGTATCTTGAGATACAAACCGGAGATGTATTTAAAGCCCGATTTGCAGATTGTCATTTTGATGAATCAAAATTTCCAACATTAGGGGGAGAGAATAAGCTTCGTGAAAAGGAACTTAATTGGAATGCATCATCCTTGATGCATTTAGATCCTTGATCAGGGAAATGTGAACTAGAAGTTCAAAAGATTATACATTTGCAAAGAATAGCAGATGAATTGCCTGATGCATTTTCTGATACAAAGAGGATAACCAAGTCTTATATACCAGCGAAAAATGCCTCAATTCGAATTGATGTCCTAGTAGGACAAGTAGCCACTGAAGCAAATTCACGCCAGAAGCGTGGCAGGGCGGAAAATGCCCCAATTCGAATTGATGTCCCAGTAGGATAAATAGCCACTAAAGCAAATACACGCCAGAAGCGTGGCAGGCCTATCAGTTCCAAAGACAAAAATCCTCGAAAGAGAAAAGAGGTAAATATGATTCCTGTTGGAAAAGACATAGTAGAGACACCTGTAGTTGTCCAAAATTCTGATATAACGCCAGAAGACGTTCAGGTACCTGAAAATTGTGAAAATGATGAGATCTCGATAAATTATGTCTTTACAGGAGAGAAATGTGACCAAAATAAGACAATTGTCAATGAAATATTTGCATATAATGTGGCATTAAATATCATGCATGAAAATAAGGATCTTGAGCCAAGATCAGTCGAAGAATGTCAACAAAGGAATGATTGGCCAAAATGGAAAGAAGCCATGAAGGCTGAATTAGACTCACTTGCAAAACGTGAAGTCTTTGGACCTGTAGTCCGTACACCTGAAGATGTAAAACCTGTTGGATATAAGTGGGTATTTGTGAGAAAACGAAATGAGAAAAATGAAGTTGTGCGCTACAAAGCCCAACTTGTGGCACAAGGTTTTTAACAAAGGCCCGGTATAGATTATGAAGAAACGTATTCCCCTGTAGTGGATGCGATAACATTGCGTTATTTGGTCAGTTTATCTGCATATCATAAACTGCATATGCATTTAATGGATGTGGTAACAGCCTATTTATACGGCTCATTAGATCGGGATATCTATATGAAAGTCCCTGAAGGACTAAAGATATCTAAACTATCCAATGAATATTCGCAAGGGTTATACTCAGTCAAATTGCAAAGATCTTTATATGGTCTAAAGCAATCTGGATGAATGTGGTATAATCGTCTTACTGAGTATCTGGCCAAAAACGATTTCAAGAATGATGATATATGCCCGTGTGTTTTCATAAAGAAATCAGCATCTGGATTCATTATAATTGCTGTGTACGTTGATGATTTAAATATCATTGGGACTCCTGAAAAGATTCCAACAATTATAAAAACTCTAAAAGAAGAGTTTGAGATGAAAGATCTTGGAAAGACTAAGTTTTGTCTCAGCCTGCAGATCGAGCATATAAAAAGTGGGATCTTTATTCATCAAACAACATACATAGAAAAGATCTTGAAGAGATTTTATATGGATAAATCACATCCCTTGAGTACCCCAATGATCGTAAGATCTTTGGATGTGGAGAAGGATCAATTCCGTCCTAAAGAAGAAAATGAAGATATCCTTGGTCCTGAAGTACCATATCTTAGTGTCATTGGAGCGCTAATGTATCTTGCTAATAATACGCGACCCGATATATCATTCGCGGTGAATTTACTAGCAAGATATAGTTCCTCTCCAACCAGAAGATATTGGAGTGGAATCAAACAAATTTTTCGATATCTTCATGGGACGATTGATATGGGATTGTTTTATCCCTATGGATCCAAGTCGCAACTAGTTGGCTATGCAGATGCTGGCTACTTGTCTGATCCACATAAAGGGAGATCTCAAACAGGATACCTGTTTACATATGGCGGTACAGCTATATCATGGAGATCCACGAAACAGACGATAGCAGCAACCTCCTCTAATCATGCCGAAATACTAGCGATTCATGAAGCAAGTCGCGAGTGTTTTTGGCTCAGGAGTTTGATCCAATATATCCTGTCATCATGTGGACTGATTGATCATAAGATAGCTCCAACTGTCCTGTTTGAAGATAATACAGCATGCATTGCTCAACTTAAGGGCGGATACATCAAAGGTGATAGAACAAAGCATATCTCTCCCAAATTCTTCTTCACTCATGATCTTCAAAATCAAGGGACAATTGATGTCCAACAGATCAGTTCAAGTGACAATCTGGCAGATTTATTCACAAAGTCACTCCTAAAATCCTCTTTTGAAAGATTGGTACATGAGATTGGGATGCGCCGATTTCGAGACATTAAATGATGTCGGCAATAGGGGGAGACTGTACTCTTTTTTCCTTGATCAGGTTTTTTTCCCATTGGGTTTTTCTTGACAAGGTTTTTAATGAGGCAGTCCCCATCACTAAAGGATATTGTACTCTTTTTCCTTCACTAAGGTTTTTTTTCCACTGGATTTTTCTTTAGTAAGGTTTTAACGAGGCATAATCCTAAATGGACATCCAAGGGGGAGTGTTACGATATGGATGTCCATATCCATCTATTCAGCATGATTTATTCTTCCTTTGAAGTTCTATTGGGAAGCACAAATATTAAAGGCTATGCGGTGCATGCTTGCATGCTTTCCCAATATTTGTAAAGTGAATCTTTTTACTAGTATAAATAGGAGAATAAGGCTGAGGCTTCGATACACAAGCAAGTAATAAGAAATCAATTCTTTCTTTATGTTGCAATCAAATACTCTTCTCTTTATATTTCTACTACAATTCTTTCTCTTCTTTTATTTTATAAGTATTTTAAACACTCTTTTCTATTACTCTTTACATATAATATTAATAGCAATATTAATCATCTTTATTATATTGAGATAGTAATTATAGTACTAGAGTCTTCTATTTATACTTCTTTATTTGATATTTATTTTACAACAACATTCAGTCTCTCAATTTTGAAAAATAAAGTTAAAATTTGTAGGAGATAAAATTTGAGTAGAGTCAACAAGAAGCACTAACTTGTCATCACTACTAATTAAGTAGTAATTAATAAATTATTATTTACGAACTTTTTGAGTATGAAAAATGGATCAACCACTACAAGTGATGAATGTGATAAGAAGAAACATGAGTTCTACACATAGGGCATGATCCTTGTTGGATTAACCATTTGTCTATACATTGTAAATGAAAAATGTGGCCACATTTTGGAAGTATCCTAATCAATTCTTCATCCTCAAAATCCTGCAAATTAAATCCAAATGTAAAAGAAAAGGCATTAGCTAATTTAGTTTGGTGATCAGATATATTTATTTACAATAATGCTAGGAACCAAAATGGTTCCAGTCAAAAACTAATTAAACATTTTTAGGTGAATTCAAAACTTCTATATAGATGGTATTTATGCTAAGTATTAAGATATTTTTTTTTTTATAAATTAGATGATTCTAAATCTGTTTTTTGATTTATCATGTTTTAGGCATTTGGAGAGAGAAGGAGGATGAAGAGACGGAAGCTAATTGAATCCGTTTCTGTGATTCACGTTGCAATGATACTGAACGTATCTCCTCCTAATTTGAATGTGGTAAAATATTTAATAACCAGTATTTTAAATCATAAATAAATAAAACTAATTACTATATTTATAATTAACTAAGTTGTTTTATTCTTAGCTGATTTAGAGTTGGTTCTATATACTTTTTTATAAAACAACTGGAACATCGATGTTCTTGATACACTTAAAACTCTTCCTATAATATATATTAATTGAAATCAACGGTTAAAACAAGTGGAACATCGATACACTTAAAATTTTTCTAATACTATAATAATATGGAAGAGTTTCAAGTGTAACAAAAATATCGTATTCCAATTATTTTAACCGTTGATTTGAATTATAAAAAAATATATATAATATATATTAATTGAAATCAACTATTAAAACAACTGGAAATATTAGTGTTTCCATTACACTTAAAATTTTTCCAGAACAATTAAACTTCACATTAAAGTGCAAAGTGTAGTAACAAGAAAAATAAATGAATAATTTTTAGTTATAGAAATTTTGAGTTCTTATTTGTGATATGCAAAATTTCTCTACTTTTCTTGTCCTATTCTATTTTGGGAAACAAGTGCATTAATTGTTGAAAGAGATTTTCTCTCACCTGGAAGCAAATTGAGCAGCTTGACATGTACATTAGTTTCTTGGATTTAAATTTCTGAAATGGAAGATTCAGAATTACACTCTGTGCCATCCCTGTAACCCCTTTGTTTTCATAAATATTTGATGATACTTCTCTCTGTGAACTTGTTTCTGCTGTGTTCATCTGAAACAAATTCATGAGCAAAATTTTATTTGTTTCCAACAATTTTATTTGATATTTCTCCCTATTAATGTACAGTAATACTAGAGAGACTAAAAACAAAAAAAAAAAAGTTTAAATTTATCTTATTTAAAATTCATTAATTCTAACAATAATTATTAAATATTAATAAAAAACAGAAATTTAGAGAAAAT
>NC_029791.2:2847532-2850454 GCF_000816755.2 Arachis ipaensis | reverse complement strand
AGAAATAAATAAAAAAATAAAAATCTTTTTATAAAATTAATTTGGTTTTAAAAAATAAAAACAATTAAATTTAATTAACATGAATAATTTAAAAAAAATCTTTTTATATAAACAAAAATATAGAATAATTATCAAAATCAATCATTGGGCATTTTAAAATGAGAGACTTTAGTCTTTTAGATTTTAAAATAGATAAAACCGTCTCCAACATTTATTTTCGTTAAACGATCCCGTCTCTCTCCAATTTGATTTGAAAAGGTAAGTATAAAATTGTCTCTAAAAATTTAAAAGTAATATTTAAAAATTTTAATAGTCATTTTGATTAAAAGAATCAAATTAAAAGGAGATTGTATTATCTAACTAAAAAGTAAATATTATGGATTATTTTGTGTATTTTAGAAACATTATACCGTTTATTTCTTTTAAATATTAATAAAATTTTGATGCAACATTCAATTATTAAATTTTACAATATTTTTTAAAAACTGAATGTTATACCAAATAAATTTTTTTTCATATCCAAAAAAATTAGCCACACTGTGCTATGGCCAAATAAAAAAAAAATAAAAGATGAAATTTGATTATTATTATTAATTAGCACTAAATAGTAAATACATACCTTGGTTAAAGGGTCATCAATGGCTCTAGAGTTCAGCAATTCAATGGCAGCAATGGCTCCTGTAACTGCTCCTTTGCCAGCTCCATCAAGAAAACCAGCTTCTGTTGTTTGCCCTTTGATTCCTCCTGCTATTGTTCCTACTATTGAACCTCCTATTATATATAGAATCAATCTCAAACATTATTATATATAATATTTCCATTTATTATTATACAATAATGCAAGTAATTTATACATACCTAGTGCTAGAATAAGAGTGAATGCAGCATAAAGAAGTGTCTCCATGGCTGCCATGAATATTCCAAAGAAAACCTCCTTGCACCTTGTTGCCACCATTATTGAGAGAAGAAGAAGAAGAAGAAGAAAGAAGTGTTATTGAGAGAAGATCAGAGATGAATATATATATATAGTCTTAATAAGTAACAGTTTTTGAATTATATAGGGTAAGAGAGGAAACAAATTAAATTAAACCAATACATTTTGATGATTAAATAAATATCTTAAAATATGGTATCATAAATGTATATATCTTCATATACATCAATGGAATTAGAAGTGTCAGATATAGTGCTGAATTTGGTCATTAATTAATAAGTGAATGCCTCTTCTTGTCAAGTTGATAGATAGAAAATTAATTGAAAGATCACATGACTTAATTATTATTTCAAAATATGATATATTAAAATAAGACTGTTTTGTGGTTTTCACAATTAATTGATTATTTAATTATTAGAATGTCTTTTAATAATATTAATTTTGTACTGTACATAGTATTCAATTATTTTTTAATTACATCTAAATAAATTACACTTAATTATATTACTTTCATTTTAAATAAATTTATTTTTTTATAAAAAGAATGTAACATCATTTCATAATAATTATTATTTGATAAAAACTACACTACAAGTTAAACCAAAAGTGATCATGCTTCACTATTGTTGTCTGAGATTCATCTTGTTCTCATTGGTCAGAATAATGGAATCTCATAATGAAACCAACGAATTAATTCATTTTGGAATTCTTCTATTTTTGTCAGCTATCCGTAAATATCTCAAAACAAAAAAATAAAAAATATAGGAATTTTATCTTAAACTAGAATAATTTTATCAAAATTTGTTTTGATATATTTTCATATTTTATATTGAGAAAATTATCAAATTACCCTAAAGAAAATAAAATTAACTGTAATAATGGTGGTGATGGTAGTTGAATTGGCCATTCAACTGTTTTGTAGTTGATATTTCTTGTTCTTGGTCACAAAAAAGGAAAAAATAAACTTTTTATTTAGATAGTAATTTTTGAGTGACATGAAAGGCAGTTTTGAACAGCCACAAAGTGAGAAGAAACAGGAAACTAACTAAAACAAGGTGCTGGAAAAGTGGTTCCTGGTTATATATTTTCTTCTGTGGGCTGAGATTTTATTGGGTTTAGTGGGTTCATATCATAAATATCAGAAATATTTGGTAACCAAAGAAAATCAGCCAAAAATAGTCATAACTTGCCTTATTTAGTATTTATTAATTGTTGTAATAATTAATTAATGTTAAGTAAGGCAAGTTCTAGTTCTTTTTTTTTGTCTATCTAGCATTACCTCATAAATATAATATATTTTTTAACGGAAATGTTTGGTAACCAAAGAAAATCAGCCAAAAACAGTCATAACTTGTCTTATTTAGCATTCATTAATTATTGCGATAATTAATTAATGCTAAATAAGACAAGTTCTGACTGTTTTTTTTTTTGTCTACCTAGCATTACTTGGAAAATGTTTAGTAACTAAAGAAAATCAGCCAAAAACAGCCATAACTTGCCTTATTTAGCATTCATTAATTGTTGCGATAATTAATTAATGTTAAATAAGGTAACTTCTGGCTGTTTTTTTTTTTTTTTCTAGTATCATCTGTAGAAAAAATATATATGCTTCTCTTCTTTTCCTTATTTTGGTGAAGAATTTGTGGGCATTTAACAATAATGTATATAACTTTTTTTTTTATTGATAGATAAAATGTGAGATTTAATTTAGTGGCTACTATAGTTAAAATAAAAGCTAATAATTAGGTTAATTTGTGTACCAACTTAATTATGGACATATATCTCAATGAACATTTTGATCAACCACAAGCCCATATTTTATTGCTTCTAATATCAATCATCAACTCTATTAAAATCCTATTCAATATCGCAGTTGATTTATAAATAGGTGTAGAGCCAAACTATACTAGCACAGATAATTTTTCAAGAAATTATTATTATCTCATTTTTCATGAAGTTTTCAACCACAGATTATATTATACTCTTTC
>NC_029791.2:2838887-2847474 GCF_000816755.2 Arachis ipaensis | reverse complement strand
CTTAATTATTAATTCAAATTTTTAATTAAATCTAATAATCTACATAACAACATATATATTTTATTCTATATTTTTAAATACTAATAATTAATTAATTGATAACTAAAAATAATAAATTCTAATATCCTCTAATATTTCTCCTGAAAAATTAAACAAGTACTTAGGAAGTCTGATTCTATCAATACTTAGCTTATGTTATATAAATAACCAAAAATGTTATTTGTACACTAAAATCAGCTACTAAAATCAGTTATCAATGTATTTATATTTAATACATGTATAGTTTAATTTATTTTCAATATGTATTTATATTTCAGTATGTATTTTATATTGGTGACTGACTTTGGTGGCTGATTTTGGTGTACACATAGCATAACTCATATATAACACTCAATTTTCCTAATAAATAGTTAATAATTTTTCACTTTAGTCTTCCTTAGTTTTTTTATTTGACTATGTGAAGTGTGAATAACAACTATTATCATTAACTAGTTAGTTGAGATTGAAGGACTATTGTATTCATTAAAATGAAAAACTATATTATTAGGAGTAAGTTAGAAAAAATTCTGTTTTTGTTAGTTGGTGTAACTTTCTAACTGATTTCAACATTATTTTCTATCTCTCTCATGTACAACTCTACATTATTCTAATAAATAACTCTAGATTAATTTTAGTAATATGGTTTGAATAACATAACATAACATATAAGAAAAATATGTCTCATCATATGTCATGTTATTAAAAAGAAATAGTATAATTGTTTTTAATTTATCTAAATCCCAATAGCAACTATAATGAACACAATTTAATGGAAATCATTTGAAAGCAAATAAAAAAAGGTTTAATTACTCTATTAATCTTTATAGTTTTGTAAAATTTTTAATTAGGTTTTTGTATTTTTTTTCTTTTAATTGAGTCCTTACACTAATTTTTTTTAATTAGGTTTCTTACACTTTTTTTCCTTTTATTTAGGTTCTTGCACCAATTTTTTTTTTAGTTGGGTCCTTATAAAATTAAGCCAATTACGGCTATGAATGACCTAATTGAAAAAAAAAATTGGTGTAGGGACCCAATTAAAAGGAAAAAAAAAAGTATAAGAATCTCATTGAAAATTTCGCGAAACTATAGAGACCAATGGAGTAATTAAACCATAAAAGAAAGTATATATCCAAAATTAAAAGACAAAGTATGTGTCATTACTCATTAGATATGAAAGGATTTGGTGAGCTCCTTTCTTTACATAAAGATGCAGTTAAAACTATGAAAAGATGTGGTTCCTTAAAAACAAAATCTAACACAAGAGAAGTTATATAAACGAGGAGTGCTAGGGTCAGTAATTTTTGTGATTTGTAGTTATCAAATAGTTATTAATGATGTTTTTAATGGTGTTAGATTTCATCAAATAATGTAGGATTACTCACTTTTTTTTTTGTTGGTTAGATGCTAACCATAATTTAATAAAGCTGTTGGTCCTAGACTTTTTTTTTTCTTGCCATATGTAGGTTCCAGGTTTCACTTACTTGCTCTTGATGATAATGTGTCTAAAGCAACAAATAGAGAAAATGAATTCTATTTTAATTTGAAAGATATTATTCTATTTTATTACTAGGTTAGTCATTAGTCTAAAATAGAGAAAATGGTTTTATTTTATGATAACTAATTAGCTGTAGTAGTTGTGGTATTGAATGTATTTAATATGAATGAAATAAAGATTTTATTTTACACTCATTCATTATCTATGGTAGTTATGGTATTAAAATGTATTTGTTTATAAATATTTGTTTAGGCTGCATTTGAAAAAGAATACTAAAATTGAGAGTCTAAGATTAAATTAATTTTTTATATTGTGTTTGATGTAAAATATATAAGATTAAATTATATTTTAATATTATATTTAATTTAAAATAAATATATAAAAAAAAATTTTGCATGGGTTCCAAAATGTCTGGGATCTAGATTTGAGGAAGATCATTATCGAAATGGACTCAAAGACTATAGTGGTAGCAGCCTTAGAAGATTCATAAACTCAGAGCCACTCATTAGGAAGATACTAATCTGAGAGAAATTGGTCCCTTAAGCTAACACACATGTTTATAGAGAGAGTGATAATAGGGGAGATTAATTGTTGATGATGGTTGTAGAGGAAGAATCTTTAATTTTTTTATTCGCATTGCATCTATGATTTTATAAAAATTATTTTTTCGAGTAAATAGTCATTTTTTACTATGAAAGATTTAGACGTTGACATTTCTATCTAAGAAAGGCGAAAATTAAAGTTATACTCATGAAAGATGCATTTTTACCGACAAAATTATCTAAACTCTAAAAAATTAAGTAAAATTCTCAAACTATCCTCTAATATAACCTAACTCTAACCTCTAATTTTAGTTCACACCACCACTCTCCCAACCTACCACCACTTTCATCCTCAATTAGTACCATCACTGCCACCACCACCACCACCACCAGATAGAGAAAGACAGAAAAAAGAGAAAAGAGAAAAAAGAAAGAGAGCACTTAATATGTCAAACACAAATCCATAAAGACCAGTCCCAATGCAATGACCCATCACTGCACTCCCATTACTACTCCTACCACACCCTCACCCGCCACCCACACCACCATCGCAATGTCTTCTTCGATCGTCTCCGAACCGCTCCACTACTGCAGGTAGCTTGCTGCGCGTTGAAGACGCATGCCAGCGAAGCAATCTCCAACCATCCCTCTCTGCCCTCACTGGCAACATTCTGGTAGCCCTACAACGATGATTCTGACATCAGCAAACTCGTCGACGGCTCGACGCAGAGATGCGGCACATGGCGTCGGCGGATTACCTGTGGAGGTTTGGGTGGCGAGAAGCTTCACAAGGAAATAGCGGCAAAAGTTAAAAGCGATCAAATTCTAAAGTTCTATTTTTTTCTTCTTTTTTTTTGTTTTTGTCCTCCAAATGCAAATTACTACGATTAAGATCGATCAAATCGAACCCATGAGACTAAGGCTGAGAGCACGAACACTCCTAAAATTCTTTTGCATTGGCAAAAATCAATGCGGAATCTTAAACTTCATCGCAAAATAGAAGAATCACCATCAAAACCCTCTATAAAATAGAAACCACCATGGCACTGCCACAATGATAGTTAATAGTAGCGATGCAATCACTGAATCGACAGCAGAAAAAACAGAAATATTTTCTGACATCGCACTTCGATAGTCGACACAATTTGAGAAAAAACGTGGAGGGAGTGAAATTTTAAACTCATATTCATAGCAATCTTTGATGAGATCGAAACTCTCGAATGAAAGAATCATCACAAACAACTCCGCCCACTATTACAGAGGTGGAACGGAGATCGGTGATGGAAGATTGGAGAGGAGAAAAATTGGTGGTTAGAGAGATTGCAACAGCATAGAAAAGGAGGAGTGGGAATAATGATTAATTCGGGTTATGATTGGAAAAGGTTTGTTTTTGGGATGTGGAAAGAAAAGTGACGGTGGTGGTGATGGTGATGGCGGCAGTGATAATGGTAGTTGAGGATGAAATTGGTGGTAGGATTTAGGGTCGGGAGAGTAGTTGTGTGAAGTAAAATTAGATGTTAGAGTTAGGTTATATTAGAAGGTAGTTTGAAAAGTTTATTTAATTTTTAGGATTTGGATAATTTTGTCGGTAAAAGTGTATCTTTCATGGGTATAACTTTAATTTTCGTCTTTCATGGATAATAATATCTGCGTCCGAATCTTTTATAGTAAAAAATACGATGATGACGATAACGACAACGGTGCTGCTTGTTTATATATCTACGTGTATATAGTTTTTGAATCGTGCTATACAACAACCTTAGTGTTAAGAGAATAATTAGAATCAAATTAGATCAATTATTATCATTAGTATTTATATAGGGTATCTGTATATTAATTGTCGGATTCTATGCGTTTATTACTTTGATTCTTCTAATAGCTATATATACCCCTTGTACATTGTATTTTTCCAGACTAAATAATACACAAAACACATTCTTTAGATTGGTATCTCGTTTTTAACATGGTATCAGAGTTTAGGTTATTTTTTTTTTTACATCAAAAGAGATATAATTATTTCGAATTTTATTTCCTAAAATTATCAATGCAAGCACAGACAATGCCAACATTTTTTCTCCTTCTATAGCAACTCAAAATTATGCAAAAACACGTCTCTCTCTTCAGATTTTTCTTTCTTTAGGATCAGATTTTCAGATATCTTCTTCACCTTTTGCCCCTTAATTCTGTTGTATGCATTGATTGCATTCTCTGGTTCGCCGCCTAATTGCCTCCTGACAGCCCCTCTCCCCTCTATCCTGCTCTTCTTTTCTTCCAATAACCTCTCCTTTAGTATCTCTTCTTGTCACATGATAAATGTTTTATCCATGGCTGTCCTTCTCAAGTAAAGCAGCCAGCTACAAAAACTAAAACCCATAGACATAGATGAACGAAATAAAAAATTATTAGAATCAAATTAGATCAATTAGTATCATTTGTATTTATATAGCGCATCTGTATATTAATTATCGGATTCTATGCGTTTATTACTTTGGTTCCTCTAGCAGCTATATATACCCCTTGTACATTGTATTTTTTCCAAACTGAATAATACACAAAACATTTTCTTTAGATTGGTCTCTTGTTTTTAACATGGTATCAGAGCTTAGGTTATTTTTTTTACATCAAAAGAGATATAATTATTTCGAATTTTATTTCCTAAAATTATCAATGCAAGCACATACAATGCCAACACTTTTTCTCCTTCTACAGCAACTCAGAATTATGCAAAAACACGCCTCTTTCTTCCGATTTTTCTCTCTCTAGGATCAGATTTTCAGATATCTTTTTCACCTTTTGGCCCTTAAATCTGTTGCATGCATTGATTGCATTCTCTGGTTCGCAGCCTAATTGCCTCCTGCCAACCCTTCTCCCCTCTGTCTTGCTCATCGTTTCTTCCAATAACCTCTCCTTTAGTATCTCTTCTTGTTACATGATAAATACTTCATCCATGGCTGTCCTTCTCAAGTAAAGCAACCAGCTACAAAAGTAAAAACCCATAGACATAGATGAACGAAATAAAAAATTATTAGAATCAAATTAGATCAATTAGTATCATTTGTATTTATATAGCGTATCTGTATATTAATTGTCGGATTCTATGCGTTTATTACTTTGATTTCTCTAGCAGCTATATATATCCCTTGTATATTGTATTTTTCCCAGACTGAATAATACACAAAGCACTTTATTTAGATTGGTCTCTTGATTCTAACATAGTATCAGAGCTTAGGTTATTTTTTTTTTACATCAAAAGATATATAATTATTTCGAATTGTATTTCCTAAAATTATCAATGCAAACACAGACAATGCCAACACTTTTTTCCTTCTACAGCAACTCAAAATTATGCAAAAACATGTCTCTCTCTTCAGATTTTTCTCTCTTTAGGATCAGATTTTCAGATATCTTCTTCACATTTTGTCCCTTAAATCTGTTGCATGCATTGATTGCATTCTCTGGTTTGCCGCCTAATTGCCTCTTGCCAGCCCCTCTCCCCTCTGTCCTACTCTTTTTTTCTTTCAATAACCTCTCTTTTAGTATCTCTTCTTGTTACATGATAAATGCTTCATCCATGGTTGTCCTTCTCAAGTAAAGCAGCCAGCTACAAAAACTAAAACTCATAGACGTAGATGAACGAAATAAAAAATTATTAAAATCAAATTAGATCAATTAGTATCATTTGTATTTATATAGCGTATCTGTATATTAATTGTCAGATTTTATGTGTTTATTACTTTGTTTCCTCTAGCAGCTATATATACCCCTTGTACATTGTATTTTTTCAGACTGAATAATATATAAAACACTTTCTTTAGATCGGTCTCTTGCTTCAACATGGTATTAGAGCTTAGGTTTTTTTTTTTACATCAAAAGAGATATAATTATTTCGAATTTTATTTCCTACAATTATCAATGCAAGCACAGACAATGCCAACACTTTTTCTCCTTCTACAGCAACTCAAAATTATGCAAAAACACGTCTCTCTCTTCATATTTTCCTCTCTCTAGGATTAGATTTTCAGATATCTTCTTCATCTTTTGCCCTTTAAATCTGTTGCATGCATTGATTGCATTCTCTGGTTCGCCGCTTAATTGCCTCCTGCCAACCCCTCTCCCCTCTGTCTTGCTCTTCTTTTCTTCCAATAACCTCTCATTTAGTATATCTTCTTGTTACATGATAAATGCTTCATTCATGGCTGTCCTTCTCAAGTAAAGTAGCCAGCTACAAAAACTAGAACCCATAGACATAAATGAACGAAATAAAAAATTATTAGAATCAAATTAGATCAATCAATATCATTTGTATTTATATAGCGTATCTGTATATTAATTGTCGGATTCTATGCGTTTATTAGTTTGATTTCTCTAGCAGCTATATATATCACTTATACACTGTATTTTTTCCAAACTGAATAATACACAAAATACTTTTTTTAGATTGGTCTCTTGTTTCTAACACTTAAAAAAGTAACTGAAAGAGAATATAATAAGAATATGATAATGGTCTTGGCTAATTTTTTTAGAAATGAAAAAAATTGTTTGAAGTTCCACGAGTTACGAAGGAAACTTCGAGCTCATATTGGTCATGGGTTGAGAACGGGAATTGAACTCTATGAGATCAAATTTCCCGTTGTTCCTCAGTAGCTCAGTGGTAGAGCGGTCGGCTGTTAACTGACTGGTCGTAGGTTCGAATCCTACTTGGGGAGGTTTGGTTCATTCCGAATTCTTGAATTCGAAATGAAAAGGTTGGGTTCGCTTTGACCGTTAAAAGTAGGTAACCCGTTTTCCCTATCTTTTGTTTGTCTCTATTGCATTCTATCTCATCGTATCTCGTTCGGTTCTGCGATATTTGAGAATCGCCGTCAATACCTCGGTGTAGGTTCGGGATACTCCCTTGTTCCACAGTCCAGGAGTATTTAAACTAACCAATTCAGAATTTTCCGATGTACTAGTATTAACAATAGCAAGTGCATCTTTGATGCAGTCATCAATTCTCCCGAGAAGCTACAATTGCCGCGAGGAAACATATTTAAAAATAAAAAGCGGATGGTCATAGTCGCCATGTCATATTTAACGTACATATGTGCTATATATATAGCTAGTAACAGCTCCATTAAGTACGTGGCCACACTAAAATGGAATTTTTTTTTATAAAATAGAATTGTCTAAACTTTTGTTTGATATACGTACCGACTTATTTTTATCCTATCAAAATGATTATTTATTATTAGAATTATATTATTTATACAATGCTTATATTTATTAAAAAATTTTTCGATATTATGGGTAAAAGGTTTTTGATGGCTTAGACAAAGAAAGTTGAATCTATAACTTTCTTTTAACTTTGATTAATTGTTCATCAAATCAGAAAATGAAACTTAGTTTTTATTCTGTCTGCGAGAAGGATTATACAGAAGACAATTTTATTTTATCTCATAAATCGTAAAAATTAAAATAAGTGTGGGGAAGAAGAAGATGACACAACTATATATTCTGTTTCAGTTGTCTTGTACAATGCAACCTACATACAGTCTCCACTACAACATTGATGAAATTTTCACTATCATTTTCATTATCATTTCAACTATATAGCCTTAACACACTAAGTGCGCAACTTAAGAAGGGATGCATCAGATACAAGATGCAAAATAGAAATACAATCAAAAGATACAAGAATTAAATCTTGGCCTTTCTCTCCAAGTTTCTCTTTTTGCCTTTTCTCTCAATGACTTTTTTCTTATTAATGTCCCACTTATATGCCTTTTACCACTGAATAGAAATAAAGAAGGATATAACGTACAAACAGAATATTCAATGATAAACTATGAATGAGATAATGTTTAACTACCTTGACACTATAAAATGAACCGAATTTAGCACTCTTTGATGAAGCTCTCGATTTTGGCGGAATGTTTCTTTGATGTAGAAACACTGTCCAAAACGTTGAACTATTACAGAGAAGTTCTCAATGAAACTCAGATTTTGGTTCTCTCCCTTTGAGCAGAAATGAAGATAATTTTTTTTTTGTATGGATTCTTTTTCCACACCTAGGGCTTGCGTCACAAAGTCAGCTTCTTGAATCTTGAGCTAGCTGAGGTTTTACTTCCTTTTTTTTTCAATCAGATTAGAAAATCAGGAATTTTGAATCAGAGTTAATCAACGCAGCTTTCTTAAAAACAGATCCTTAGTGGATTTGATAAATCCAAACCATTAACCTTATACTTTGTCCTCAAATTTCATTACCAATCATTAATTCATAACAGATTAAAGTAACCTCCATTTTTTTTTTGTTTTTCGAATTGCATGTGCAAAAGGAAGATGAATTTCACAAGTAATTTACTTGCCTATTAAGAAAATTTTTTTACCTTTTTCTTTTGAAATAGAACAATCCTTTGAGTTAATTTAAAGCTCCATTGATTTGACCTCACTTTCGAGATTTGTTTTTCTTTCTTCTTTCATGTTAGATTGAAAAAGTAAACTTTTTTTTTTTTTTTTTTGCATTACCCACACC
>NC_029791.2:2835184-2837825 GCF_000816755.2 Arachis ipaensis | reverse complement strand
ATGCCCGACCCCATGACACCACCAGCTGAGAATTGCTTTCCATTTTTCTGAACGGCAATGGACTGAATTTTGGATTCGTTTTCATTTAGCAACCTTAGTTAACTATGGCTCAGATATATAATTTCCTTTCTTTGGGTTGCTTCATGATTTTTGAGCCTACAACATTAACTAAACCATCAAAACACCTTTGGACTATTACCCTAATTAATACTATGTTTGTCATTACTAAAATATTATTGTTGTTTGCTAAACTCAACATCGATCGGGTACATTTAAATACTTTCTTATACTATATTATAGTATTAACTAGAACATCATATACAATAAAATAATTTTTTGCGACGACTTTTTTATTATTTAACGACAGTTTTAATGGTCACTAAAATTCTTTACCACGGTTATAAAATCATCGTCAATACTATATGCAATATTAATTGACAGGTGAATATATGTTCGTTACTTAGACGCACCATTTGCAATGAAATTGTTGGCTTGTTGAAAGGATACAAATTCAAATTGTTTGCCTCTACGAAAGATTTAGTTTATTTTGGCTTTTTCTCTTCATATAATTATTCTCATTTCTCATCAACGATAATTTAAAAACAAACATTTTGCATTTAAATTTTCAAAAAAAGACAGTATGAAGTTATGCTTGAATAGATTACAATTAAAAGTGATACCTCTCTTTTATAGTTCACTAACCAAGATGAACAAGCAATAAAATGTAGAGTAAAGTATCGTTTTTGTCCTCAACGTTTGGGGTAAGTCTTATTTGTGTCCCTAACGTTTAAATTGTCCTATTTGTATTCCTAACGTTTATAAAAGTGATTCAATGTTATCCTACTATCAATTATACTAACAAATCAGATTATATTTTTCAATTATTCTCACTTGGATGCATTCATTCTCAATTAGGTCTCACTTGGATGTGTTCGATTTTAATATTATACCTACTATTAGTGTTTAGATTCAATTATGTCTCTAGAAAAGTGAATTATGTAAATGTTGTAGGAATTAGTTTCAACTTTTGATGAGCTATTTTTCGAAGTGGATCATCGATTCTATCCCAGACATTTGTATTCTAACTTCAAGAAGAGATTTTTAAAACTCAAACTAAAGCGTTCATGATGTGTAATTAACGGTAAGATAACATTAAATCACTTTTACAAACGTTAAGGATACAAATAGAACGATTTAAACGTTAGAAACACAAATAGGATTTATCCCAAACGCTGGGACAAAAACGATACTTTACTCTAAAATGTATTCATAGTTAGTAGATAAATAAATCCAGAAATTTTTTATATTATAGCATATCACAAAACAGATCGAATTTAACTTTGAGTGTTCCCAATCCTTGAATTTGATGAAGCAAGAAGATTTAAAAAATAAATCTATAGGTAAACGAAAATAATATTCTTTTCAGAATGAGAAGGTAAATAAATGAGACGAACTAGGGTTAGAGAATTGGCATAAAATGATAGGGTTTTCTACTTTGACTTAAAAAAAAAGATAAATGAAGGGTTAAAGTAATTAAGAGTTGCTTCGTTCAGCTTTATTACTTGCAAACACGTTTTCTTTCTTTATTATTTTAACAACAACTACTTCCAAATTAAAAGGCCAAATCAAAAGTAAAGTACATGTGTGCACACTTCGTGATTTAGAGTCAAAGGGGTCCCATTTTTATTAATGATCTTGTTTTTGTATGACATCAATATGGTTTATCAGTTTATCATGATTGATTCAAACCCTTCCTTTAAAGAATTAGCTAACAGGTAGCGTCTTAACCAAATTTGAAAATAGGTTTTAGGTTTTATGTATCTTTTATTCTCATTTTTTAATTTTTATCCGTAAATAGATATGATTATTTTTAGATTTAATTACTCTGTTGGTCCCTATAGTTTCATGAAATTTTCAATTAGGTTTCTATATTTTTTTTCTTTTTAATTGGATCCCTGCACCAAATTTTTTTTTCAATTAAGTCTCTCTTAGTAGTAATTGGCTTAATTTTATAGGGATCTAACTAAAAAAAAAAAGAATTGGTACAAGGACCTAAATAAAAGATAAAAAAGTGTAGGGATCCAATTAAAAAAAAAATTTTGGTGCAAGAACTCAATTAAAAAAAAAATATATAGGGACCTAATTAAAAATTTTACGAAATTATAAGGACTAGTAGAGTAATTAAACCTTATTTTTATTTGCATCTATATATATATATATATTTTGTTGGATAGATTGAACCTATTATAATTTTGAAAGAGATTTTTTTTATATCAAAGATAGGAAGACTCGAACTTGCGACTTTTTAGATGAATATGGAGAGATTATACTATTTGAACTAGAACTTGTTGGCATAATTTTAAAAGAGATTAATTTGTCTTATAATAATTTTTTTATCCAGTTATCTTATAATAAAATTTATTAAGAATTTATTTATCTAACAAAAAATATGTGAATAAATCTTCTTAAATTTCTCTTCCAATTATTTAGTCAAGTGTGATTTTAATCATTCATTCATTCAATATTTTTTTTTTATCTCAGAGTGTATGATGAGATATCACACCTTATAACAATAATTGAGAAAAAATATAAAAAAGAGTCTATTTCTATTAAAAATTTAATTAAAAGTGATAGAAAGGAA
>NC_029791.2:2811505-2835153 GCF_000816755.2 Arachis ipaensis | reverse complement strand
AAAATATCTGATCTATAATTTATTAGGAATTATATATATATGTATATATATCTGAGACGACATATAAAATGACTGAAAATATATAAGTTAATTATTTAAGAAAGTTACTCAAGAGAAAATATATCAATGAAATATTCATAGTTCTAAGACTTTCTACATACTTCAAAATATTATTGTAATAATGCTTATTGATAAAAAAAAAAAATTATGATCAAACCTTGACTAAAAGGGTTTAGTACATATAATTACCATTTATATAAAATCTAATAGTTCCAAATTGTATCATTTCACTTTCATTTATAAATCAATATTCTTATGTTATATAATATATCATTCATTATTAAAAATTAAAACAGACAATCAAACGTGATCATTACCTAATAAAATGTACTTATGTCTTATTTTTTGTTTTTTTAAAAAATAATAATAAAAAAAACATTAATGGGCTTGAAAACATGGGTGAAAGCAAAACACCGAAGTGGTTCATGTTGTCTCCATCTATCTCTGATTCGGTCCTTTGGGTGTATTTGTGACTCTTACAAGGAACCTTCTTTCTCTATCTAAATTCTAAAGTTCTAACCTTTGTTGTGGTCGCACCATTTAACACTTCAAATCAAACTTCTCAGTAATACAAATCCAAATCCAAATTCAATAGTTGACCAGCTTGTACCTTATTCCCATCCAACTTTTCACAAAAACCCAGATTCTCTGATCCATTTTCTCATATACCCTTTTGCATAGTATTATCAAAGTTTCAGACTTTGCTTAATTTTTCTGCATATTCTTCTCTTTTCCTTATCTGGGGTCTCTTCTATTATCTTCATTTTCAAGGTTCCTGATCCAATTCCAAAGCTTTATTATTATATTCATTAACATCTGTTTATATAGTCTTGTTGAATTCTCATCTGGCTTTTTTTTATATGCGTTGACTGATTCAGCTTCGAGTATTGTATTGGTGGTGTTTGTTGAATTGTCTGAACCATCTTTACTTTCTGTTTCTGTGACACAATCATGGGTGGTTGTTTGAGTAAAAAAGGATCAGAACATGAATACAATGGTTACAGACATGGACATGAACCCTATGTGAACCAATCAAAGAACCCTCCTCCACCCCCACATCATCATCATCATCATCATCATCATCATCAACAACAACAACAACAACAACAACAACAACAACAACAACAGCGGCAACCTTACAATATACCTGAGAAACCTGCTGCACCTCAAGCCAATTGGAACAAGAACACTGTTCCTGTTCCAAGTCCAAAACCTGTTATCAGGTCAGATACAATTCTTGGGAAGCCATTAGAGGATGTTAGGCAATACTATACCCTTGGAAAAGAATTGGGGAGAGGCCAATTTGGTGTGACATATCTCTGCACTGAGAATTCAAGTGGCCTGCAATATGCTTGTAAATCGATCTCAAAGAGGAAGCTTGTTAGCAAATCTGATAAGGAGGATATAAAAAGGGAGATTCATATTATGCAGCATTTGAGTGGACAAGCAAACATTGTTGAATTCAAAGGTGCTTATGAGGACAAGCATTCAGTTCATGTTGTCATGGAGTTGTGTGCAGGTGGTGAGCTTTTTGATAGGATCATTGCAAAGGGACATTACAGTGAAAGAGCTGCAGCTTCAATATGCAGACAGATTGTGAATGTTGTTCATATTTGCCATTTCATGGGTGTGATGCATAGGGATCTTAAGCCAGAGAATTTCTTGTTGTCCAGTAAGGATGACAAGGCACTTCTCAAGGCCACGGATTTCGGCCTGTCGGTATTCATTGATGAAGGTAAAAAATTTTATCCGTTTCACACATTGGTTCTTTGAAAGTTTTAGGTTCATAAGTTTAATCATGAAAAAAGAGTGAACTGTTCTACCATACTCATGTACTGTTCTGTAATTGTGTGTCTGAAACTTATCTGGTGATTTTCCTTGCTGTGGGAGTGGGAAATTTTTGTAAATTGTTCAACCTTCCAGATAAAAAATTAACCGGGATTGTTTGTGTCAATTTGTTGCCAAAACTTGTCATTAATAGTCCTGAATCTCCTGCTTTGTTACACTTCTTTGCTGTCCAATTTATGCTAAGATTTGCATATATGTTTCTTTAAATATGGACATGTAAATTAATTAACTTTGAATATGTATTAGGATGAATATTTAAGACTTTGTGACGATATCAACTTTTTCCTTTGGCTTCCGTAGCACTTTTGCACGGTAGACATGGTATAAAGTAGAATTAAAGTATGATAGCACATAAAGTATTGATGTGGTCCTTCATGGTGACTTCACTTGATTGATCAAGTTGACCAGATTCTATATTTTTATTTGCATTCTATCCTTAGGTTTAACGAGATTCTTGAACCCAAGATGATTAGCAAATGTTAATATCTTGTGCATAATTTCATTTCTTTTCAAATGACAAGTTTCTTACTTATTTTAGTTCCATCATAATCCACCAATATCTGTTCAGATATAATCTTTCTGCAAGAATGTGATTCACCTTGTTTTTGTACTTTCTCATATTTCTAAAGCTGGACTTGTTTTGTCTGATAAGATAGTAAGATTTATCCACCTTGGAAATGGAATATATATTAATTATCTTTCTAACTAATTCTTTCTAGGCAAGGTGTATCGTGATATAGTTGGGAGCGCTTATTATGTTGCCCCGGAAGTTCTACGTCGTAGATATGGAAAGGAAATAGATGTATGGAGTGCAGGAGTTATATTATATATCTTACTCAGTGGTGTGCCTCCATTCTGGGCAGGTAAAATGCGACTTCGATATTAATAACAGGATAATAATCTCGTGTTAGAGCCTATCATTTTCTTTTCCGCTGTTCTCCATTACAAATTGAGCTTGATGACTTTGTTTCATTAAAATGTTATGTAGAGATGGAAAAGGGAATATTTGATGCCATATTGGAAGGCCATATTGATTTCGAAACCGCCCCATGGCCAAGCATATCAAATAGTGCTAAGGACCTCGTTCGTAAGATGCTTACACAGGACCCAAAGAAACGCATCACTTCGGCTCAAGTTCTTGGTAGGTTAACCTTGTTTCCCATTCCTATTGCTGATTATTGAATGTATAAGTTGTAGCATCATCCTTAAGAATCTTCTCCGTTGAAGTATTTTTACTTTTTTCTTCTAATTGAGTCCATGTATTGTATGAATGATTAGAGCACCCATGGATTAGAGAAGATGGAAATGCTTCTGACAAGCCAATAGACAGTGCAGTCCTTTCCAGAATGAAGCAATTTAGAGCAATGAATAAACTAAAGAAACTTGCACTCAAGGTAAGTATTTTAATTGTTCTTTGATTCTTATTGTATTCAGTGGCATACTTAGTACCCCTAATTATAAATTATTGGGGAAAAAAAAGAAAATAAGAAATGGAAACAGAAAATATGATTTTGTTGTTTTCATTTTTTCTTTCACAAAATTCTAGACGTACAAAATGCTGACAATGAAATCAGAAGTCGAATGAAACATTGAGAAATATAAAACATATCATTCTAGTGTTCTTGCTATGACATCTCCCATCACTCTTTCTAAACTATAGTGTAGAGGTATGTAAGTCTAAGTTGGGAATGATAAAACTGACTAGATTTTGATACAATTTTAGGTCATAGCTGAAAATCTTTCTGAAGAAGAGATCCAAGGTTTAAAGTCAATGTTTACAAATATTGACACTGACAATAGCGGTTCAATCACATATGAGGAACTAAGGGCTGGATTGCAACGACTTGGATCGAAACTCACTGAAGCCGAAGTGCGGCAGTTGATGGATGCTGTCAGTAATTCACAATGTTTATTATTATTGTTGTTGTTTTGTTTCTTTTGAATCTTCTAAGCTTACGTTCTTATTCCTTAAACCAGGCTGATGTGGATGGAAACGGCACGATCGACTACATAGAATTCATCACTGCTACAATGCATAGACATAGGTTAGAAAGAGATGAGCATCTTTACAAGGCCTTCCAATATTTTGATAAAGACAACAGTGGGTTAGTCCATCTATCTTGATTTTAACTTTGAATGTTAGATGTATGACACTGTCAATGAAGTTTCATGTGCATTTCTATATTTTTAAGTAAGGCAAAAAATTAACAGTTTCTTGTTTATTATTTTACCAAATTTTTATGTTATGGTAATTGGTAAAGCCGCGTTGTATCTTGTAATTTCTAAATATTGTCGGATCTCTGAATCAGTATTGTGTTATGTTTGTGTCATATAGCAGTATTTGTGCTTCATATGAAGTATCAATTGATGAATATTCCAAACTTGATTGCATTTTCTTTAATATTGACACAGGTTTATTACAAGAGATGAACTAGAATCAGCCATGAAAGAATATGGCATGGGTGATGAAGCCACAATCAGGGAAATCATATCTGAAGTTGATACAGATAATGTATGCCTATTTTCTTATTGAGTTGCAATTCCATCCTCCAATTCATAATAAATAACAGACAGTTGGTCGAGTAGCTAGTTCACTCGTTTGCTTAAGTAAGTGTCGGAGGTTCGAATCCTACCTTGTGAAGCAGCAATCCAGTGGCCAGCGACAAACCCTTAAATGAAGCCTAGATTTGCGAATGATTAATCCCTGGTCTATCGGATTTGGGGATATCGTCAGCAATCAAACAATAAATAAACAGACAATTTGGACGAAGTAGATGATGTGGATATATTTTAATGTATCACTTTGTCGAAATTGACGAATAATTTTGAAAAGGAGGGAGTAGTTTATTTTATGAGATTTTAGTTATACATTATTAATAGATTAATCTTCTATTTTATTTTTCAGGATGGAAGAATCAACTATGAAGAATTTTGTACAATGATGAGGAGTGGAACAACTCATCAAGGCAAACTATTCTAATGAAATAATTTCACTAGTTTTGAGAGTCTGCAGCTGCTAGGACCCCTCTAGTGAAAAGGCATCATGTACTTATAATGTTCTTAGAAGGTTTTCCAATATTTAATAAAAATAAATAATATTATCTAACAGGGCATGTAAAGATTATAAATTTTAGATTTGTTTTTGAGTTTCAAAATTTCAATGTCCTGAGTGACTGATATCAACTATCTTTGGTTTCTTTTTTTTTCCCTCTCCACTTTAAAACATTATTTTTTAATCTCTCATGTAATTTGTTTTGGGCAATAATAAAGGGTACTCTTACCTAGTAAATTGATTTTTCAAAAGTTAGTATTTTTGTTGCTTGATGTGACTTCTAAAGTCACCTGAAATAAAATTTTGTTGAATCAAAAAATTTTATCTAATGTTTATAGCATGAATAAAAAAGATAAAATAAAATCTTTTGATATTAATATGAGTAAAGTACCGTTTTTGTCCCCAACGTTTGGAGTAAGTCCTATTTGTGTCCCTAACGTTTAAATCGTCCTATTTGTATCCTTAACGTTTATAAAAGTGATTCAATGTTATCATACTATCAATTATACTAACAAATCAGATTATATTTTTCATTTATTCTCACTTGAATGTATTCATTCTCAATTAGGTCTCACTTGGATGTGTTCGATTTTAATATTATATCCACTATTTGTGTTTAGATTCAATTATGTCCCTAGAAAAGTAAATTATGTAAATGTTGTAGGAATTAGTTTCAACATTTGATGAGCTATTTTTAAGAGTAAATTATCGATTCTATCCCAAACATTTGTATTCTAACTTCAAGAAGAGATTTTTAAAACTCAAACTAAAGTGCTTATGTTGTGTAATTGACGGTAGGATAACATTGAATCACTTTTACAAACGTTAGGGATACAAATAGGACGATTTAAACGTTAGAGATACAAATAGAATTTATCTCAAACATTGAGGACAAAAACAATACTTTACTCTATTAATATTTAGACCATAATATTAGAAATCCAACTAATAAGATTTGAGAAACTATTGTTGTCTCTTTTATGAGTTACTTATTTTAATTATTTGTTTTTGGGATTCAAAAATTAAGACCATTTAAGGAGACAGTTTAGCATATCACTTGACTAATTTTGAGTAAAAAGTCAAGTTAGACATATGGCGATTTCATTCTTTTCCGATATTTTAGTTAAACAAAAATAAGACGCGTTAACTATTTATAATGAATTTAAAAATGAAATTGAAAAAGAGTCACCAAAAAAAAAAAAAATGAAATTGAAAATGAAAATGTTTGTTGGAACAGTTGGTGTTGAATCTATTTATAATATGTTGATTTTGAAGACCCTATTTTACTATATTCAGAGATTGAAACCTATATATTTCCTAATGTAGTCACATTTTCTTATTGTTGACGTTGTCATTCTCTTGTTCACTTGCCTTTTATATTGTATAAAGTCACATTTTCTATCTCCTTTTAGTCTTTTACATTGCAATCAATTTTCAAAGTCTGCATTTGTTTATTGAGAGTTCAAAATTGATCATTGCTAATCAAGTACAAGTTAGAGAAACATTTAAAGGTATACATTGAAGGTTAGTTCCTTTTCCCATTTTTTTCTCTCTCTTTTTTGAGTCATGAAAATGTTAGCATTAGTTTAATATATACATAGTTTTTTTTTTATCAACTATATCTCATGTTCTTTTTTTCTGTTCTTTTTTTTTTTCCAATTGATTTAGTTCTCATGGGTTCTTATCATTTCATTGTTATGGATTCTAGTTGATAGTCTTGATTATAAATAAATAAATAAATGAAAAACTAGTTGATGATCTAACAACTCTTTAAGCTGAAAATTGTTACATATGACATTTGTATCAATTAGAAATAAATTGTTCTCCTTATTCATATGATATGGTTAGTATTTATGTTTAATTATTAATTCATTTTGTAACTGATTGAATGTTATGAAATGAAAAATTTGAAAAGCACAAATAACCCAACATTATTAACACTATAAGAAATAATTTCATATATTGAATCCAATTCATTAGTAAGACTTCGCTTTTTATTTTTAATATGGAGAAAAGTGTGGGGTGATATAGCGTTATGGAGAATAGGGGTGTTTTCCCTGCATGTGGTGTCAGGGGGCTGAAATCGGACCGAGGGATTTAGAGCAAGGAACTCAGACGGTCCGATTAGAGGGGATCTACAAAAAAAAATTTTTTTAATAAAATTCGGAGGGTCCGATTTGATTTTTAAAAAAAATTCTAAAAACGAAGGGTCCGTTTTCATTTTAAGAAAAAATTAAAAAAACAAAAATTGTAATTCGAGGGTCCGTTTTCAGTTTAAGAAAAAAAACAAAAAGTGTAAACGGAGGGTCCGATTTGATTTTAAGAAAAAAAAAAACTAATCAGACGGTCCGATTTATGGTCAACGAATTTTCTAACAAAGAATTCGGACGGTCCGATTTCTCCTGTCCCACACCTGTGTCTAATACCTTTATACACCATAACCAAACACAACTCACACACTCCTGCAATATAAAAAAAATTAGCCGTAAGACTTAAGAGACAACAAAGACAAAAATGGAAAATAGAAAATGCTGTCACTAGTTAAATATGTACATTGTTTTAACTGGAAATTACAAATACATAATCTATAAATAAACCAACTAAAACTAGTTATTTGAATTAATTCTTTTCTTTCATTAAATAATATCTGTCCACAATTATTTGTTATTTGACAGCTCTATTAAGGAGGCATTAACTAATTTTTTTCCCTCCATAATTTCAATCCTACTTCTATTCTCTTATTTAGTTGTAATGATTATTTTACAATGGTTCACTGTGTTGATGTATAAATAATATTTTCCATATATTAATAATATTTCTAGACTCATAATCCAAATCTTAATTTAACATTTATTTTTGGAAATATTATGTAGGACAAAATAGCTTTTATGTCATAACTATGTTTTCTAAGATAGTAATTAAGTTATTATCAAATTAGTCTCATAGTTACAAATTCTTTGCAGCTATAATTGTTGTGTGACAAATCACAGTCAATAATCTCAACATTCTCAAGTATATGGGTGCTTGTATAAGTAAAAGCCAAAGTTCAAAAGCAAAAGCAAAAGCATATGCACCCTACCCATTTGATGAAAGTTCTGAAACAATTCTTGGGATACCATTTGAACACATTGGTAAGTTCTACACTTTTGGGAAGGAATTAGGGAGGGGCAATTGTGGTGTGACACATTTGTGCATTGAGAGATCAAGTGGATTGCAATATGCATGCAAATCAATCTCAAAGAAGAAGCTTCTAAGCAGAGGTGGTGATTATAAGGATGCCTTAAAGAAGGAGATCCAAGTTATGATGCATTTGAGTGGCCAACCAAATGTTGTTGAGTTCAAAAGTGTTTTTGAGGATTCTCTTTATGTTCATATTGTTATGGAGCTATGTTCAGGTGGCCATCTTCTCCATAGGATTATGCAAAAGGGTCATTACAATGAAAGAGATGCTGCTTCATTGTGTAGAGAAATTGTTACCATTGTTCATCAATGCCATTTCATGGGTGTTATGCATAGGGACCTTAAACCAGAGAATCTCATGTTTTCTACTAGGGGTGAAGATGCAATTCTTAAGGCCATTGATTTTGGCCATGCCTCTTTCATTGAACAAGGTAAGAATTGATCTTTTGTTTGGTTTTTCAGTCTATTTGGTTAAATACTGAAAAGAATAATGTTATTTGAACATCTAAAAATAAATGTTTATAAGATACCGAACAAAATAGGATAGAAAACAAGAATTAGAGTCAAGTAAAAAGGACGGCATTAAAACCTAAAGACGATGCAATGAATGTTTAATCTTTTCAAGATTCTGTAAAGAAAAAAGTGAAAACGATAAATGAAAACAAAAAACATGATAAGAGTATCTTCTTGAACTTAGAATATGTAATCAACTTTCATTGATTAATTCATACAGGAGAGAAATATGCTGATGTTCTTGGGAGTCCATACTATATTGCTCCAGAAGTTCTAAAAGGCAAACATGGAAAGGAAGCAGATATATGGAGTGCAGGAGTTATATTGTATGCCTTACTCAGTGGTATGCCTCCATTTTGGGCAGGTAAACTTTGACTTTCACATTAGGAATCATCACCTTGTATTAGAGCCTAACACTTGAACTTTTCTCTGTTGCATTCTAGACTTGAATAACTTTTCCATTTACACAAAATCTGTGCTGCAGAGAAAGAAGAGGGAATATTTAGAGCTATACTACTAGGCCGTATCGATTTTGAAAGTCATCCATGGCCAAGAATATCAAAGGATGCTAAAGACCTTGTGTCTAAGATGCTCACACTTGATCCAGAGAAACGCATTACATCTGCTGAAGTTCTAGGTATGTAATTTTTAGCATATATATACATTCTTTTATTGTTTGAAATTTATGAAGACCGCATTTGGTAACTATTTTAGAACAGAAATACAAAGATATGAACGATATACACGACTATTCTATCTTGTTTCTATCCTCCATAATGGTATTTTCTATTGTCACAAGACACTTGAGAAACATAAACTAAGGGTGTGATAGTTGGACATTCAAATCACTTATAGAAGGGTTTTAGCATGCTTAAGGATTTAATTTCCTATTTAGTGCACTTAATTTCTCTACTAATTGAATCATTTGGATTTTATGACTTGTAGAGCACAAGTGGATTAAAGAAAATGTGAAGGCTTCTTCTCATCACAAGCCAATGGACAATGCAATCCTTTCCAGAATGAATGCATTCAGAGAAATGAATATGCTAAAGAAACTTTCCCTCAAAGTATGTTGTTCAACCACACAAGCTGCATGAAGAAACCAACATATTCTTTATTGCCTAAGAGTTAGTTAACTCCTTTTATTGTTTATTTTCTAATAAGCGTAGGTTATTGCGCAAAATCTTTCTAAAGAAGAGGTCCGAGGTTTGAAGACAATGTTTGCAAATATGGACACTGATAATGATGGTGCAATCACCTCTGAAGAACTGAAGACAGGAATGCAAAAACTTGGTTCAAAGCTTACTGATTCCGAAGCGAAGCAGATTATGGATGCTGTAAGTGTTGCAACCTGTTATCAGTTTATCATTGATATAGCATCATTTATTATTATAATCTGTTTATCTTCATTTTTTTATATATGTCTTCAAAATCTTTAATTACATTTTATTGTCAAATCTTAGGTTGATATGGATAGAAATGGCACTTTTGACTGCATAGAGTTCATCACTGCTGCAATGCACAGGCATAGATTAAAAAGAGATCAAAACCTTAACAAGGCCTTCCAATATTTTAATATAGACAAGAGTGGGTAAGATTTTCTACATTAATTTCTTTTCCAATAATATATAACACATGAATAATAATTTTAGTTTGATTTTACAGTCACATATTCTGAATTTTTTTGCTTTTTTGGCTTCAGAAACATGTAAGTATTTCTCCGAATTGACATATTTACTCTGGTTCATTACAGGTTTATTACAAGAGATAATCTGAACACACTCATGGCAGAATTTGGTGCCAATGATGAAGTCACAATCAATGAAATAATATCTCAAATTGATACAGATAATGTATGCATATTTTATCTTTTTGTATTGAGCTGCTATAAGATTCTATTATAGTTCCTCAGCTTATACTAAACTCAATATTATTAATCTTGTGGTATCACAGGATGGTAGAATAAGCTATGAAGAATTTTGTACAATGATGAGCTGTTAGAGTGGCCAAAATGAAGATGCAAATAATCATACTCGTATTGACAGAATAAGGAATAATGATTTTGGAATAGAAAGTTGGAGTAGCACCCATTGTTAAAAAGATTGTGAAATCTCATCTCAGGTGATTTGGATATGTGGAGAAAGCTAGAACGATCTTTGTATGATCAATTTTACTACAGACATGATACATGATACATGATACGGCACAATGACATCATTTGATCCATATGACCGACTCTACCTAGTGGGATAAGATTTTGTTGTTGATGATGAGCAGTTAGAGTAACCTAGCAAGAAGGCAATGCCTATTCTAAATCACAAAATATCTCTGCATAGAAAATTTGTTACATCCAATTGTTTGGTTTCTTCATTCATTTTTATTGGAATGTAACTTCAACATTGTATTAGAAAAAAAGTTAATGTCACATCAGAGTTCCCCTTAGAAAAATACTTCTAATAAAGAATAGCCTAACGAAATAATGTTTAAAAAGGACTTCATTTTCTATTACTTATGATATGAAATTCATCCTCATATAATAAAAAAGTAAATAACGAATCATTTGCCAAGGTTGCAATATAAACTATAAAAAGTTTACTAAAGCTCAAAAAAATCTTAACTACAACATATATTTTGCTTCCCCTCATTTAGCAAAATCATGAGGCTGGAATACTATTAATTTTTTCACAAGCTTCGTTACTAGACTCTTATACTCTATGCTTTGGTTATCTAGCAAATGATTTCAGATCCATCTCAACTTGTTGAATTGTCCATTGCATATTTTCCAATTTCTGCAAACACATCATCATTATAAGGAATAAATAATAATTCAACAAAGCCAAACTTAAAAAAAATAAAAGAGAAAACTAACATTACATTTACAAACAGAATAAAAATTAAGGAAAGAAATATGATCACCTCTAAAATATCCTCATACTCCCTTGCCATGTCCTCAAATTCATCATCAAGACCTTGGTATTCCATCAGGCGAGTAAACTGTTAAAAAGGATGAAATATAGAAACACAAACATTATCACAACCATAAATATAACCATATAAGTATTACACATTTGCACTTGATTAACTGGAACAAGAACCACATTCTGAAATTGCTTCGAAGCTAGAGACGAAATTGGATCATGTCTCATGTAACAGATACAATGTCAGTTGTCAACCTTGTCATTGCCTTCGCATTTTCAAAATAATATAATACTAGTAGTAGAAGATGAAGATGATTATTGCTCATTCTTTTCTTGTGTTACTATCATAATAACTAATCACCAATACTAAGACATGCATGAGGAAACATAAAAACATACCGCTTTATTATAAGTATCGGAAGCTTCTTTAGTAGCCTCAACAATATATTCCCTAAGAAGAAAACGGGTAAGGAAAAAACAAAGCTAAATTAAAACTAAAACAGATCTACTTACAAACTTAGGATTCAATGGTTGTACCTTATCTTATATAGGGCAGGTACGGTTTCTTCATTGTAAGTCTTATAAAGGAAAAAATGCTCTAAGACCCTGACATGCAATGGAAAACATGAATTTTATCAGATAATGTCATCTGGAAAAAACTTAAAGATGCTGCTAAAGATCATTTGAAGTAGATATACGATGCATATGACGTAAACCAACTGACATTTGGACTTCACAATTTTGTTATAATTTCAGATATATAGAGTCGAATCATTTTTAAAATAAAATAAAATACAGATATGATTTGAATTTTAGTTATTAAGAAACATTAATCATAGCAAAGGTAACAGATAAAAAACCAACTTTAATTTTGCATCCATTGCCTCACATCTTTGACAGAGCCATGACTTCTTCACTTCATCCTAACAAATACATCGGGGGTAAGTCGAGAATATGCACCCTTAGCAATTATAGTGGAATTTGTTAAATACTCACATAATCATGTTGATGTCCCAACTTAAAATTATTAAATAGTTCAATAATCACCCCAAGTATCTGCTCCAGGACCTATTAAAACAGGTTTTAGTACGTAAAATTGTGAAGATGATGCAAGAGATGGAAAAGAATGTAAATTGCAATGCCTCAACTTGCAAACGCAGAAAAAAAAAACGTGTGCAATTTCTTAGGGAGGTGATTATACTCAGTGTCTATGCATGTACATTATAGTATTCAGCAAACTTTCTATATGCAGAATAAAGGTTCTCTCGCAATGCTGTTTCTTCTCTTTCAATCTGTTCAATCATTGACTTCACCCTGTTTAGATTGAGACATTGCAGTTAATAGCTATGTATTCAAAAGTCAAAAGTATTAGAACTGGAATTATCTATGCTCTTTAACTCTACTTCATATTACAAAGACATGAATATTTGCTCTATGACATGACAATTTTCCATGTTACAAGTGAATAAGAACTTTCAAACAATTAAAGATTACGTTACTGGAATTAGTTCATACCTTTCTGCAAGCAAAGAACTCGTTCTGAGACTTGGAGATGAAAAAGAATCTACATCAAGAACCAAGGAATCAGTTAGCAAATATTAAAAATGATAAACCAAGGTAAAGAATCAGCATCACCCAATTAATTAGAATAATAATATGCAGATTACACTTACTATTTTCGTCGACATCCAATACAAAGGCACTTAATAGCATATCACATTTCAATTTCAGGCGATCGTCTATCTCACGGGAAAGAGACTTGCAGTATTCTCTCATATCCTAAAGATTTTTGTTTTTCTTTTCTTTAGGTTTCAATGATGAAAGTACACATTTCAATTCAAATTTAAAATTATGCTAAAAGTATACCCCAGATGATGGTGTTTTTTGAATTTGACTTTGCCACAAATAAGCAGGTGTAATTCCCAAAAAGCGATCAGGGACACCAAAAATTCCTGGTTCTGCCGAATCTACTATAACAGAGAATGCAGAATTAACCCCACTGATGGAGCTTCTTGGAGTAGCATAATTTGCAGCATTGCTTGAATAGATGGTGGCATTGGGACTGGAACTGTTACTATCAATGAAGCTTCTAGACACCACACTCAACTTCTCAATATCTTCATGCTCATGAAGTTTCCCATCTTCAGCAATAAGTGGAAGTCTCAATCTTTGAGCCGCCTCGGCCACAGCCATCCGATGCTCTAAAGTCTTATGCACCTAACAGAATGAGAAAATGTAATTTTTGTTTATATCAATCAACCTAAGCCATAACCAACAACAATATGTAAACACATAATGCAAATCCTTACATAGTAATGTACCAAAGATTATAACCAACAAAAAGGAAAAGAAGTTAGCAGCATAACAAATACGAAACCCTATCATGCTATGTGTATACCAAAAATCAGCTACCAAATCAGCCACTTAATACGCATTGGAATATACACATTGAAAATTATTTAAACAACACATGTATTTATTCAAAAATACATAATGGCTAATTTGGTGACTTATTTTTGGTGAGTACATAGCATTTTTGTACAAAACCTGAGATGAGTTCATCGTTCCAAGTGGCGAATGAAGACCACCAGAAGAATCGCTTATTCCGCCGGAGCTCGATGATTCATGATACTCTTCCACCATTGCAACCACCTCGGAGTATATTGCCTTCAATCAATGCATGAATACATCAAAACAATCACACAATAAAATTGTTCTTAAACTAAGCATGCCATGCAATTAATCAAATCAATAGTTTCATGTCCATAAACAAGCTGATTGTAACTTTGTACCATGGCTTCCAGGTAGCGTATTCTCTCCCTGCACATTTCCTCTCTTGCCTGCGTAGAATTCAATTAATGAGAATCAAAATTGAATTCAATGAACACATAATTTGAAGGAGAATTATTATTATTATGATTACAAGATGGAGATCGTTGTAAACATTGATGGACATGAGAGATCCATCGGGTGCCATGCAGTAACGCTCCAGCTGATCAATAACATGTCTCAATTCGCTTGGTGCGTTTTGTCCCTTCACCATTTCTTCTTCTTCTTCTTTTTTATTTCAAGAGTTAGACGTCACTCTCTCAATCAAGCTTCCATCGCCAACTTCCAATAAAAAATTCAGATAAAATAAAGAATTTAAGCGTGCATCCAATTATATACGGACACATTAACAAAAATAAATATATTTTATATTTGAATGGTAATAAAAAAACGGATATAATTATACGATTACGTAAAATTCACTATTAGTGCACCAAATACATTTATCAGCTTCACAATTTTTTTCTTGCCCTAAAATGTATTTGTTTTTCTTTTTGGGTAAATTACCAAAAATACATCCGAATAATTTTGACGCTGACAAAAATGTATCCGAATTTTGCTATCGACAAAATTATCCTCAAATAATTTTGAAATATGACAAAAATATTTAACATTAAATATGCATTTTTCAAAAAATACTTTAGAAATTGAATTTTGATGCGATTTTTTACAAACATGATTAGAAAAATGAAATATTATTATCTTAGCAAAAAATCACCAAATCTTAAAAAAAATAATATCTCATTTTTCTAATTATGTTTGTAAAAAATTGCATCAAAATTCAATGTCTAAATCATATTTTAAGAAATATATATTTAATGTTGAATATTTTTGTCGTATTTTAAAATTATTTCAGATTATTTTTGTCATCAACGTTAATTTATTCGAGTGTTTTTTTAGTGGTTTACCCTTTCTTTTTCTTGGACTATTTTTGTAATATCAATATATACCTTTTATTTTTTAAGAAACTTTTTTTTGTTTTGCACCAAATATTACCATATATTAAGACAAAAACATTATAATCGGTGAATTCATCTAGGAAAAAGGTTTAATTGCTATACATAACTGTGCAATTTAATTTGATATTTGTATATGTAAAATTTTATAGTTAAATTAGTTAACATAATGTAATAATGCATGAATTAATATCTCTATAAAGTCTATTTTGAGTTTGATAAAAATTAAATAGAAAGAAATAGTGTATAATTTTCTTTCCCTCCAAACAAAAAACAGACTATCCAATATAATTTCATAATGAATGAGACATTACCAACTTTTATAAGATTCTATCTACATAATAGATATGCACCAAATAAACCACCAAAATTAATGACTGTAAATAATATATTTTTTTACTACTATTACAACTAATGATCGTAATCTATCCCAAAATTTTCTCAACTCTTATTATTTTTCATATCTATATTTCTAAAAATGCGGCTTGATAGACATAAAGTGTTCGACAAGGCACAAATAATAATAGTAATAGGTTTAAAACTCCATGCTATCATAGAGAGGTTAAAACAATTTGACCACACATTACATTACATGCAAATCAATTTAAAACGAATAACCCCAATTCGAATCATATTTGTAGTTCAACTTGTTCAGCGAATTTAAATTCTTATATTTTCCCTTTATCATCACAAACATAAAACTCTACTGCCTTGAAATACCAACATAGCTTCCATTTGATGATTTGATTAATAGACACTAAAGCATGTCCAACAATCTTGTATCTTCTCGCAAAATAAGCATAATTTAATTATTTTTAAATGAGTCCCGTTAGAAAACTAATGGGGTATTTGTATAATGTGTACAATAGGCTACTTATTTAGCTCAATATGAATTAAAAATAAAAATTATCCACGAAATAATAAATTTAAAAACTCTTATTCAGTTATTTCACATCAAATTTCAAATTTCAAATTTTTAAAAAATTCAGTTAATTATTTCAAAAAAATAACCATATGAAATCCTCCAATACTCTATTCTTTTTCAACCGGTGGCTACCACACCTTCATCAATAATCATCTCATTTCACCGTCGTTACTTGGTTTGCCACACGCCACTCACCCTTAATAAAAATAACCATCCACTTAAGGATAAAAATAATCATCTGCATATCTAATGAATTGAATATCTAACATATTTTAATTATATATAATTAAACTCAATTCAATCAAAATAATCATCTACATAAAAATAAAACAACCATCCGCATACCTACTAAAATGACCATCCTAAATTGACTATTAAAATAGAAGAAGATGAATGAACAAAGGAAACTATTATTATGGTGAAACATAATTATGAAGGACTAGTCATGACAAAAGCGGCACTGTTGTGAAGCATAGGGCTCAAATCATGAAAGAAGCTAACCATGCTTGGATCCGAAGGAGAAGAAGAAGAGCATGGTGGTATCATCGGTGAGAAGAGGCTTGAAGGAATGGGAGAAAGCGAATCCGGTTCGGAAGAGAGGCACGAAAACAACGACAGCAATGTTAGGCTAAGTGTCAGAGGGCGAGGAGCATCGAGCTGACTGGCGGAGGTGAAGACGGTGTCGATGGGAGGATGCGGCGGCCTCGGTATGGCCGGCGAGAAATTCAGTGACGCGAGGTGAGAATCGGAGAAGATGACGGTGAGTTTTGGACGTGTATTGGAGGTTAATGTAAAATTAGAAATAACCGTATATAGTATGAATTGATTTAAATACTAATTTTAATTTTTTTTTTTTTAAATTTATTGTACACATTGTACACAATTAATATTGGTTCCAAATACTTTCTCTTTCTAAATACACTAAAAAAAAACTTCAAAATTACACTATAGAATACAATCTATTAAAAAATATCAACAAATAAATATAGTTTATCAAAATTACATGATAGAATACAATCTACTAAAAAATATTAATAAATAAATATAGTTTGTGTAGATCTCTCAAAAAATGCAAAAGATCCTTAACTACTAAGAGAAGATCATTAATTAAAAATTTAATACATTTTTTTTTACATAAAAATCAATTATATTTTAAATTATAATCAAGTTATATAATAATGTCGCATCGTTATGACCCTTTCCGCAAATTAAGAACGAATAAGGTTAGGGTTAGGATATTCTCAACTCACAGATAAGATAGAGTTAAATTTGTATAAAAATCTCAACCCACAAATAAATTTAGGGTTAGATCCAATCATCCAAACTCTACCATACTTTACATATTGTCACCCCTAATTAAGAGTGTACACGCCCAGTCTAAAGCATTTAGACACACTTTCTATTGTCTTTGTGTCTCTCTCTCTCCTCTTCAGTGGAGGTTTTAAGTTCTTTAACTCATTAGTATAAGGTATCTCTCATGAATAACAATAACTTACGGAGAAATTACTCAAATCATTTGCTAAATTTCAAAATATACAAAATACTCTAAAATAATTCTAAAAATTGAATCCAACTGATTGGTTCGATTAAATTAACCGAAAATCAATCTTTTAATCGATTCAATTGGTGTGAAAAATCATCTGACAAAAAATAAGCAAAAACTCGGTTGAACCGGCAATAAACCCATAAATCGATAGAACCTTTCGGTTTTATCGATGTTCAGTTTTAACTTTTAATTAAAAAAACAAAAAGGAGAAAATTGAGCCTATAAATACTTTCCCTGTCCCCCTCTCTTAGCCAGAAACCCTAATCCACTGCCCCTCCTTCTCAGCCAGCAGCCCCTCTCTCTCTCAGCCAGCAGCAGCAGCAGCCACCGCCTCCACCGTCGCCGAACTCTTCTCGTCAGCCAGAGGGTGTCTTGCCGCCGGCAGTGACAGACAGAGGGCCAGCTCGAAGTTTTTGGCCGTCGATCCTCTTCTCCTCCACGTCGTCGCATCTGGCCTTGCAGATCGAAGCTTGTGGTCGTCTTCTCTACATCGTCGTCGTATTCATCGTCGTGTACTTGCAGATCGAAGCGCGGTCGGTTGGATTCCTCCATCGCTGGTCAGTTGAGTTTCGATCCTTCCTCGCCGCCTGTTCCATTCCTCCATCGACGTCAGTTTGGTTCCTCCTTCGTCGGTAGCTCTGCTTGTTCAGTTTTTTTTCTTTTGTTAATTTTTATGATTTTGAGTTTCTGTTTTTTGATGATTCAAATCTATGTTTGCTTCAATTTATGGTTGTTTATTTTGTTAATTTTCCTGAGTTACTGAAATCTGATTCTTGAGTTGCTGTTTCTTTTTCTGTTTGTTGTGTTCTGAGTTGGGGTGAGTTCTGCTGTTTGTTGTGTTCTGAGTTGGAGTTGGTGGTGCCGTGGTGGTATGATTGCTGAGTTTGGATTAATTGTTTAATTTTTTTGGTTTTTGGATTCTCTGATTTTTCTTGTTTTTCTCGTCGTTTTGAATGATAAGAAATTATTTTTGAAAGTGTTCTTGTTCTGTACTTCTGTTGCTGATTGATGAGGATTGCTGATTGCGCGTGTGGTGATTATTTATTTAGAATTTAAAAGTTATTTAAAAAATTTTTACTTTGTGAATTTTTAAAAATAAAATATGAATTATTCGTTTAAAAATGATTAAATTTGAATATTTGAAATTTATATATTAAATTTTTAATTATTTTATTTTATTTTATATTTAATTTTTGTTTGTGAGTATTGGTGGTTTGATTTAATTCTTCGTGTTTCTAATTCTTTGGGTTTTATTTTGTTTTATTTATTTCCTAGCTTGATGTTTGCAGTTTGCACCCTGTTTTATTTGTTGTTGAGTTGGTTCTAGGCTGTTCCTCCATTAGTCCATTACTAATAGATTCTAATTGATAAGAAATCAAAACATTACTGGGCTCATGTTTAGTCTTTTATTATTCATAATACACAATTTAAGTGATAGAAGCGGTTTGTCACGGTAAATTTTAGAAGGTTAAATTTAACAGTGTTTGTAGAGTTTTCTAGAGTATTTGAGAATGCTCTAGATGGTTCTGGAACGTTCTAGAATGTCCTAGAAGTTCCTGGAATATCCTAGAAGGTTCTAGAAGACTCTAGAAGATCATAGAGTATTCTAGAAGAGTGTAGATGTATATAGAAGTATAAAGAGTGGTATAGAATAATCTAGAAACAATTGGAAAATTATGGT
Organism: Arachis ipaensis; assembly: GCF_000816755.2. Lineage (NCBI taxonomy): Eukaryota > Viridiplantae > Streptophyta > Magnoliopsida > Fabales > Fabaceae > Arachis > Arachis ipaensis. The sequence goes on along the minus strand of NC_029791.2, from coordinate 2,815,645 downwards.
AGGATAGATATTTGTAAAGAAGGTTCTGGATGATTAATCTGGACCGTTGATTAGATTTGATCTTAACCATCCATTGAGGAGGTGGATGGCTATAAATAGGAGGTAAGAGTTAGTGTAAGGTGTGTGAATCATTTGTAACCAACATTTGAGTAATAAAGTGTTCTTTCCACCAAAGCTTCCTTTCTCTTGTGTTCTCTTGTGTTCTTAGCTTTCTTGCTAAGTATTGAGGGTTAGGCTGACTTGGTCTTAGCTCAAGAGGTTGAGTAAGTCCAAGTGCCGGCACGGTAGCGTTGGAGTGTGTCCAAGGCCGTGACAATTTGGTATCCGAGCAAGGTTCGAGAGGGAGCACAAGTCGCTTGTGGGAATGGCTTCTAGTATCACCATGGAGCATGTTGAATCTCAAAGGGGAAGGGATACTATTCTTTCTCAATGGGGAGGCAAGAAGGTCCGTTCTTCAAGTGAGCCTAGAGGTAAGGACTCTAACTTCTTAGAAGAAAGAGTTTCTATGTTGGAAAATGTTCTATCCTCTATGGATGAGTGGTTCCAAAGGGTAGAACATGACAAGGAGACCCTCGAGGCTCACGTGTTGGGAGAACTAGATGCTTTCAAAGAAAGCATGCTCCAAATCGAAGAGAAGCTTGAGAATTCCTTAAAGCTATTTGAGGAAGTTCGAGTTTGGTTCGAGGAGGCAAAATCTCGACCAACCATTATAAGGGAGACGACAAAGATTGATCTCCCCAAGCCAAAGGAGTTCAAGGGCGTAAGGGACGCTCGCGAGGTGGAGAACTTCCTATGGCAAATGGAGAGGTACTTGTTGGAGTTAGGAGCAAAGCCGCCCGCCTCAACACCGTATAGAATGGCACCGCCAGAACTCGAGGAGTTGAAGAAGCAACTCAAGGATTTGCTAGATGCTGGGTTCATCCGTCCATCGAAGGCACCTTATGGCGCACCAGTCTTATTCCAAAAGAAGCATGATGGTTCATTGAGACTATGCATCGACTATCGAGCACTTAACAAGGTAACCATCAAGAACAAATACCCCATTCCTTTGATAGCCGATTTGTTTGATCAACTTGGTAGAGCCAAGTGGTTCTCAAAGCTAGATTTGAGGTCAGGATATCACCAAGTGAGAATTGCCGATGGTGATAAGCCTAAGACCACGTGTGTCACGAGGTATGGATCGTATGAGTGGTTGGTGATGCCTTTTGGCTTGACCAACGCTCTTGCGACCTTCTGTACCTTGATGAATGAGATCTTTCGACCTTACCTTGATCGGTTTGTAGTGGTCTACTTGGATGACATTGTTGTCTATAGCAATACTTTGGAGGAACATGTAGAACACTTACGAACCGTGTTCAAGATCTTGCGAGAGAATAACCTATATGTGAAGAAGGAAAAGTGTTCATTTGCAAGGGACGAAGTCCACTTCTTGGGACACATCATTAATGGTGGAACTCTCTGCATGGATCAAGGAAAGGTGAAGGCTATCAAAGAGTGGGAGCCGCCAAACAAGGTATCTGAATTGAGGTCATTCCTTGGGTTGGCTAATTACTATCGGAGGTTTATCAAGGGATACTCCGCTAAGGCTGCACCATTAACTGATCTTCTCAAGAAGAATCACTCTTGGGAATGGTCAAAGGAGTGTCAAAAGGTCTTTGATGAGTTGAAGGCTGCTATCACAGAAGGACCAGTACTAGCACTACCCGACTACTCAAAGGTATTTGAAGTCCACACTGATGCTTCTGACTACGCTATTGGAGGAGTTCTGATGCAAGAAGGACATCCTATTGCCTTTGAGAGTCGCAAGTTGAATGATACAGAGAGGCGATACACTGTCCAAGAGAAGGAGATGACCGCGGTGGTGCATTGTCTGAGAACTTAGCGTCACTACTTGCTTGGTTCACACTTCATCGTCAAGACAGACAATGTGGCTACAAGCTACTTCCAAACTCAAAAGAAGTTAAGCCCCAAACAAGCTAGGTGGCAAGACTTCTTGGCTGAGTTTGATTTCGAATTCGAATACAAGTCAGGCAAGACTAATGTGGTAGCAGATGCGTTGAGTCGCAAGGCTGAGTTGGCGGCCATTTCTATGGTGGAAGGAGATATTGTGCATACCATCAAGGAAGGGTTGCATCACGACCCATTAGCCAAGAAGTTGGTGGAGTTGGCTAGAGAAGGTAAGACCAAAAGATTTTGGTTAGAAAACGACCTTCTCTACACAAAAGGGAGAAGACTATACGTCCCTAAATGGGAAAATCTAAGAAGAAAATTAGTGAGAGAATGCCACGACACCAAGTGGGCTGGTCACCAAGGTCAGCGAAGGACCTTGGCACTCATTGAATCTTCTTATTATTGGCCCCAAATGAGAGATGAAGTGGAGAGCTATGTGAAGACTTGTCTTGTGTGCCAACAAGATAAGATTGAAAATAAGACACCAAGTGAGTTGTTGGAACCTCTGCCTCCTTCGGAGCGACCGTGGGAAAGTGTCTCTCTAGATTTCATCTCTACCTTACCAAAGTCCGAGGGGTTTGGATCTATTCTCGTGGTAGTGGATCAATTTTCGAAGTATGCTACCTTTATACCCGCCCCTATTGATTGCACTGCAGAAGAGGCAGCACGACTATTCTTCAAGAATGTGGTGAAATATTGGGGATTGCCTAAAAGCATCATTAGTGATCGAGATCCACGCTTCACAGGACGACTATGGACAGTGAATCATTTGTAACCAACATTTGAGTAATAAAGTGTTCTTTCCACCAAAGCTTCCTTTCTCTTGTGTTCTCTTGTGTTCTTAGCTTTCTTGCTAAGTATTGAGGGTTAGGCTGACTTGGTCTTAACTCAAGAGGTTGAGTAAGTCCAAGTGCCGGCACAGTAGCGTTGGAGTGTGTCAAAGGCCGTGAAAGGTTGCATCCATTGCGACTTGCGAGTTTCTTATAAAAGGAAAATAATTTAGCTTTTATTATTTTGATTAAATTGTTTGCGGTGTTAGTTTTTGCTTTTAGAGTTAAGTGTTGTAGTTTGAAGATTGTTGATCCAATATGCATATATTAAACTGGGGTTAGAAAGACCAAAGTTACTTTATTATATATTGAAAATGTAAACTCATTATTAAAATCCTTTTGGAGACATATGTTATGTATGGAAAGTACAAAAATTTCTATATGTTAATCTTTATTTCAAACATACTAACTTAATTATAAAATACTTATTTTATATATCCCTTAATCTGCAGCTGCCATCCACCACCACTCCCACCCCTCCCCTCCACTCCCACTCTTCCCTCTTTCTTGTTATGCCTCGCCTCCCTTCTCCTTTTGCCAATAACCCATCCCCTTCCCTTTTGCGGCCACCCCTTTCCCTCTTTGTCGTTTCTTCCCTTTTCGCTCCACCACCAACCCTCACTAGCCATCTTTTAACGTATTCATCCTATCCTCCATGGCATAATTAAAAAGAGGGCTCACAAAGCTTCAAGAACAAGAGCTCTGGTGCCCAATTGTAGGAAACCAAACATAGAAACTAGACGGAGTAGTATAATAGTATTATTCGCCCCGATGAGTCTGGATCTCAACAAGAAGCCAACGGAAATAGGGCCCTATAGCAACCCCACTCTCCCAAGATAATTCCCAAATTCAGCCTGCCTTTCCTTTCCTCCCCTTTGTACTGCTTAATTCCAAAACTGTTCGTTGAACCTTTTGTGTCTATATACCTGCCGCGCTTTGGGGTATTTATGCGTGTTATAAAATAGCAGCCATGACGACGCCATGGTGATATGCCGTTGAGGATTTTGAGCTTTCCGCCGTAGCAAAGCTGTTTTGTCTCGGTAATCACGGTGATTTACAACTGCCCACGATGAAAATGGCGGGTTTAGGTTGCAATTTTTTTTTGAATTTAAAATATAATTTGGTAATTTAGAAAATCATAAAACTGGATTGAGAGCCCACTTTATTTTGAGGTAGGTGTAACTAAATTGAAGTTATTTTCAGTTAAGAAGGTTTTTCATCATGTTAACTAATTAAAAAAAATAAACAAAAAAAATACCTCGAGTAAACTCTCGATTCAAACATAAATCTTTAACCTCCTTTATGTATAGAGTGCCTTCTTTAAATGGAAAATTTAAAATTTTACTAATAATATTTAGTA
>NC_029791.2:2805924-2811395 GCF_000816755.2 Arachis ipaensis | reverse complement strand
ACCCACTTCTCTGTCCATTACATATTTGAACCTTTATACCATCGTTTAAACTTAAATTTCCATGGTATTCACCCTTTAAATACAACATTTTTAGACCTTTACAGACTGATCTAAAGATTGATATAAAATCTTCTTATGTTCTTCCACCAATCTCCATTTGTCCATTCAATTTTCAAATTTTTTTTGGTCTCTAGCGAAGAATCCAAATTCGAATCATAATATTCTGAAATTATTCTTTTCTGTGATAAATACAAAAAATACATTCTCAAAAATAGATTTCCATCGAAAATAATCCACTTGACTTATCTTGTGTATGGACGCTCTATTTCATCAGAAAACTGATTAACCATCACCCTATATGGAAGAGGGAAAGACAAATCTGAAAACCCACTATTACCAGACCATAATCATAATAATCGTAACAAAACTGGCTTTTTTCAGATATTTCAGACATGACATCTTTTTTCTCTAAGTTAAAAAACATAAAAAAATTACAAACAGTAAGATTAAGCAATTTTCTAATTTGTAAATTAAAGTAAACAAACATCTACTAGTTTAGAGGATAACTCAGTTTTAAAGGCGAGTAATGACTGATAGCCAAAAATATGCCACAGAATTATGACTTAAAAAATACATGTATATGCACAAAAAAGCATTGTGCATATACATGTATTTTTTAAGCCATAATTCTGTGGCATGTTTTTTACTCTCAGTCATCACTCGCCTTCAGCAATCAAAAACTGAGTTATCCTCTAAGCTAGTAGATACTTGTTTACTAAGTAGTTAAATTACAAATTAGAAAATTGCTTGAGTCCTAGTGTTTGTAATTTTCTTTTGATGCTATTTTTTAAGTTAGGGAAGAAAGGTGCCATGTCTGAAATATTTGTAAAAAAGCCAGTTTTGTTACGATTACATGTACGGGTCTGGTAATAGTGGGTTTTCAGATTTGCCTTTTCTAAAGACCATAAGGCTGATAAACTGAGCGTCGATACATAAGATAAGTCAAGTGGAGTATTTTCGATGAAAATCTATTTTTTAGAATGCATTTTTTGCATTTATCACAAAAAAGAATAATTTCAAAATATTATGATTCGGATTTGGATTCTTGGCTAGAGACAAAAAAAAAGTTAGAAGGCTGAATGGACGCGTGAAGATTGGAGGGAGAACATAAGAAAAGATTTTATATCAATCTTTAGACTTGTCTGTGAAGGCCTACAAATGTTACATTTAAAAGGTTAATACCACGGGAATTTAAGTTTGAAGAATGGTATCAAGGTTCAAATATGTAATGGACAGAGACGTGTGGTTCTAACTGAGATGAAAGAACAAGACAAAGATAAAAAAGAACAGCTATCCTTTGATGTCACGACCTTACTAATTAAATATTATTAGTAAGGTTTTAAATTTCCCATTTAAAGAAGACATTCTATACATAAAGGAGGTTGAAGATTTATGTTTGAATCAATTAAGAGTCTATTTTATTTATTTTTTTAATTAGTTAACATAATGAGAAACCTTTTTAACTGAAAATAATTTCAATTTAGTGACACCGATATCAAAATAAAGTGGGTTCTCGATCCGGTTTTATGGTTTTCTAAATTACTAAATTACATCTCAAATTCAAAAAAATTGCAACCTAAACCCGCCAATTCCACCGTGGATAGTAGTAGATTGTCGTGATTACCGAGACAAAACAGCTTTACTACGGCGGAGAGCTCAAAATCCGCAACAGCATATCACCATGGCGCCGTCATGGCTGTTATTTTATAACATACATAAATACCCCAAAGCGCGGCAGGTATATAGACACAAAAGGTTCGGCGACAGTTTCGGAATTAAGAAATTGGATGAGTCCCCAAGTATTGTTAACTTGGCAGACATTGAGAAAAGGGAAATGCCATGCTAAGACGTGGGTGTGCGCATGGCGCGTATAAAGGGGAGGAAAGGAAAGGCTGAATTTGGAAATTGGCTTGGGGAGAGTGGGGTTGCTATAGGGTCCTATTTCCGTTGGCTTCTTGTTGAGATACAGACTGATCAGAGTGAATAATACTATTATACTACTCCGTCTAATTTCTATGTTTGGTTTCCTACAATTTGGGGTGTGGTGGTGTTGAACAGATCGTGGTGGTTCATAGTGATGGCACAGATTGTGTACATCCTAAGCGGCACAAAAGGGACGCGTGGAGTGGCATCTCGACGAACGCCTTTGTGAATCTCTGTGATTCGTTCATCTCTCCCTTACATCTGGGGTTTTGCTCTGGTATCAATTTAAATTCATTTATTTTTTTATTTTTATTAACTTTTGAAAAAAATTTATTGCTGATTTATGAGAGACAACACTCATGTTTTGTATTAGTAGATCAAAGTCAAATTCTTAAAGAGGAGATATCATTGTCTCTTCCTTAAGAAATTATTCTTGCTTTATGTTAGGGAGATGCAAAAGGATTTCGATCTTCTCATGTTTTAAGTTGTGTTTCAATCTCCACCGTTAAAAGATAAACATTCAATTTTAATCAATGGCAAAGATTGAAACATGAAAAGACAATAACATGAGAAGATCCAAATACCGCCAAAAGAACAAAAAAAGGAAAAGGAAAGTGTTTTTAGTGTAGCACTTGTGGTGCGCAAACATGATAGTGGTGGAATCATTGAAAACTTTTGAAGTGATTATCTGATCATCTTTGACATTTGCTTGATTTCCAGCCTTCTGATTATTATTCCACCCACTAGTTACTGTGTCTGAGAAAATAGGTAAGCTGAGGATTCATGCAGAACTTAAGCACGTCAATCATGACATCAAATACCTTCAGGTTCTTTCTTTCTTATAATTTTGATTTGCTTACTAGGAAAGTGGAATCTAATTTTGTTGCAAGCAAAGTTCTTTGCGAATTCTGAATTGTTCTGTTATCTGTCAGAGCTTCTTGCGATGTTTATTGCTACCCCCGTGTTTTTTCTTAAAGTATGCAGGAAAAATTGGAAGAGCTTGAGAAAGCAAATGTGTCAGTCATATGCATAGAGTAAGCATTTTTTTTTTTTTGGGTAAAGAAGAAATGAGAAATTGCTGATATATGATACAAGAAGAAAGTTGAAATTGATTATGAGATCTACTAATTATTGTCTCAATTAGAAGTTCATGTTGTTCTTATTCTTATTAGTTATTATGATATTGATATGGCTTAAATTTCAGTTTGCTGCAAAACGTGGAAAGTAGGCTTGATCCACTTATTCTTATTAGTTATTATGATATTGGTATGGGATCGATGGTTTGAATGTCCTCAGGATCCACACGAATGTACATGTTTGATTCTATGAAACATGTACAAGGGTTTAAACATGTTTGCGTTCCAATCAAGTGTTACACTCTAATTAGAGCTTAATTGAGGATATGTACAAGTATAATTATAAAGAGGGTCCAGTCTTCTCTAAAGATTATTGGTTTTTGAGGAAGTTGGCTATACTTTTAAGGTATATCTTCTCAATTAATGTTGTTGTGGCTTTTTGGACGCCCCACCTTTCTTTCTTTCTTTGGATTAACCAGCAAGTGGACATTGACTGTGCGACTTGAACTATTTGTAGTTGCCAAGTCGAATAGAGATAGATCCAACCAGTATGCTGCCAACCATAACGATGATTTCATTGAATCAAAATCTGACAGACAGATGCTGCTTCTTATGAAGGTACTTAACTACCCTGTCTTTCATTTCATTCTCTCTATCTTGCGTGTAGCCTTGATTAAGCATGTGATTTGTCCTACCTTGGCATCCCTGATGAAAATGCATCTCCCCATGCGAAAACCATTCGTCGTATTCTTGCTATTTTATTTTGGATTTTGAATTAGATTTATTTGGTACTGATAGGAAGCAGGATGAGGAGTTGGATGAGCTTAGTTTAAGTGTATTTGTGAGGGCTTTTTCTTCTCTGATTCAATACTAGGAGCCTAAGTGGCAAGTCCAGGTAATACTTGTTTAGTTGTGTTAATGAAACTTGTTCTCATACTTCACTCTATTCTTATGAAAAGTCTCTTATTCTAAAATGGTCAAAATGTTGATGCTTTTTCAGGAAAAGATTATAGATGAACTGGGTAATTAGATGGACAGTACATCCAATCATTTAGATTTTGTACAAGTGAGTTTCCGCATCTAGTTTTCTTAATCATGTTGAGGAGTTTTTTATTTTATACCTTCATGATTGCTGTCACTAACTAATTGAATATCTATCAAGTGAGCAAAGGATTCACTGTAATAAAGACATGATAAAGTCTTGCATATTAGAATTTAAATACAACAGTAACACCTAAGCCTTCTCCCACAAAACCTTGATTGGTATAATTTGTATTAATGTTCAAATTCATATATAGAGTTATGTGACCTTTAAATAACTTTGATATTTGATATTGGTATAACAGTCAATATTTACTTATCATGTAAAGTTAAGGCTCTCATTAGACATGCCTCTGTATATTGATGAATATTGGAATGTTCTATTTGATTATGATTTCAGAAAAAAGAAGGCTAGTGCAAAGGGTCAAATCATGAACTGTTTATTTTCCTCTTCATCTTGGTGTTCTAATTAAATTACACTGTTATGTATAGCAATTAAATTCATTTGAGATTGGCCCTTGTTTTTTACATGAAGAGAGAGATATCTCAGTTTTTGCGAGAAGATACAAGATTGTTGGGACATGCTTTAGTGTCTATTAATCAAATGGAAGCCATTTTGGTATTTCAAGGCATTAGAATTTTATGATTGTGATGATAAAGAGACAATGTAAGGATTTAGATTCTCTGAACATTTGGATTACAAATATGATTGGATTTAGGGTTATTCGGATTAAAATTGTTCTCTTAGATGTAATGTAATGTGATGTCAACTTATTTTTAACATCCTTTTAGAATATGATAGCATGGAGTTTTAAACCTATTATTATTGTTATTATTATTAGTGCCTTGTCCAACACTTCATGTCCATCAAGCTGCATTTTTAGATTTAGATGTATATATTTTTATATGATACAAAGAACAAATTAAATTATACTTTAACGGTTAAGGGTTGTGTGTAAGCAACCTTTATAACCTTAAATACTAGGTTCAATTTTCTAATTTCTTTTTTTTTTTTTTTGGCTTCTAAGTTATATTCTGAATTCATGGCGACTTAGCTAACTCAAAACATTCATGTTTTTATAATATGAAGTAAAGAGCTAAATTTTGGTAAGTCAATTTTCTAATTTCTAGTATAGCCATTTTGGCTTCTAAGTTATATTCTGAATTCATGGCGACTTAGCTAACTCAAAACATTCATGTTTTTATAATATGAAGTAAAGAGCTAAAGAGCATAGATAATTCATAATTGTATTACGTGTTTGCATCAGTTCTAGTACTTTTGAATCCATGTCTATTTTTATTATATAAGAGAGGATATAAATTTATTATTGAATGAGCTTATAATATATTAATTTTTTTTATAGTTTCACG
>NC_029791.2:2803129-2805899 GCF_000816755.2 Arachis ipaensis | reverse complement strand
TATAATTACCAATTGAATTAAAAAATAACTGTTAAATACAATTAATATTATATTAAAATTATAATAATAACCATTTTTTGTTACAAATATTTAAAGTGTGTAATGACACAACATTTGTTTACTATGTATATATCATGATTAGTAAAATATATTTATAATATTATCTTACATATTTTTTATTCTCATTCACAATTATTTTTTTCTAACTCTTTTTTTTTTAATTATTTCTAAATACACTAAAGAAAAACTTTAAAATTACACTATAAAATACAATCTACTAAAAATTATTAACAAACAAATATACTCCTGTGTTTACTCCGGTGACGGTAGAGAGATTCGGTACTGGCAGGCGGGGAGACAGATGGGGAGAGATGAGAGATCTGATGATGGAGGAGAATAGGTTTTCGAATTTTGAAATAGAGTGGCGGCTAACAAATGTTCAGTTTAGGGTTTGTCATTCTATTTATATGTATATAACAAAGGTTTAAATTTGACCTCTAAACAACTTCTATTTACTTTGATGCGCTTATCCTTTGACAACTTCTATTTACTTTGATGCCTTTCTGCTTTGACCGCTCCACACTTGTGTAATATAATGAGGCTCATTTTTTTGGATATGAGAAGTATGTGTGTGTTGTGCATTATTGTAAAAAATGTGGGTATTAGACATAAATGTGGAAACAATTTTTTCTAAAATAGGGGTGAAGAAATTGGACCATACGATTTTTTTGTAAAAAAAATTAAATTTACTAATCGAACAGTCTAATTAATGTGGAAGAGAAAATTTAAATTTTGTTGAAGGTAATCGGATCCTCCGATTTATATTTAAAAAATAAAAAAAAATAGAATACACAAATTGGAGTACTCCAAATTTTTTTAATTTTTTAAATACAAATCGGACCCTCCGATTTGTGTACTCAAAAATCGGACGGTCCGATTTTTGCTCCTGACACCACACTTGTGTAAAGCACCTATACACTTCATATCTACGTTCTACACCTTTTTTTTCCCACATCTAAATTAAAAAAAGTGTAATAATGAACTATCCACTGCTCTCCTATTATATGAACCACCATGTGCTGTTCTCCTATTAGTCTATTATTATTATGAGTAAACTACCATTTGTACCCACGAAAGTTAAAAATGCTAACATATTTACCCATAAAAAAAAGAAATTATCATTTGCACCCATGAAATATAAACTTTTGCTAACAATATCCAAATCCAAAAAAAATTATTTGAAATTCCCAAATTATCCCACCACCACCACTTTTCCAATTCCAAACCCACCATCGAAATTCTTCCTCACCACCATCCTAAACCCTAATTACCATCATCACTCAATTTAAAGGCACCACCACCTCATTTCCTTCACCACTACCATCACCACCACCACTATTATACCTCCATTATCATCTTCTTCACATAAAGCAACAACAACAACAATAGAAAAAGCAAATTGTCTGAGACCACCGCACCACCACCGGCGAACACCAGAAGGAAAGAGAGAGAAAGAGAGAGAGAGAGAGAGGAAGGAATTCGCAGAGTTGACGGACTCTGGCAGCGACGACGAGCTCAGAAAATGGAAGGAGAGAGAGAGAGGATGGGGTTAGTGGTGGTGGTGGTGGAAGGGAAAAGATGATGCAGATGATGATAAGGGTAATTTGGGGTTTTATGTGATTTTTTAGTATTTGGATAATTTTGTTATATAGAATTCATGTTTTATGGGTACAAATGGTAATTTCCTTTTTTTATGGGTAGATGTGTCACTGTTTTCAACTTTCGTGAGTAGAAATGATATGTTACTCTATTATTATTACATATAGAGAGAAGAGAGATAAATAGAATAGATGTTTTGAATTTTTCTTTTTGGTCTGGAATAGATGTTTTGAAATTGACACTGCATAATTAGGAACTCTCACCAGGCCGGGCCGTGCAACTCGAACTCTGACCAGACTCAATTGAGTTGTTTTTTGGGTTTTTCTCGGGTCAGCTTTGTGCCATTTCATGGGCCGGGTCTAAATGCTTCAGGCTCGGACCATATATCCTTCTAATTAAGTATAACAATAAATAGAGTAGAATTTGGATTTAATCTTAATTTTACTCGAAAGCTGAGATTTTTTATTTGATTATAATTTAAAATAGAATTAATTTTTATGTAAAAAAATATTAAATTATTAATTAATAATATTTTTTTAGCAGCTAAAGATCTTTTGTATTTAACGAGAAGTCTTTAAGTCAGCATTTACTTAAAACATATTTTTATATAAATATATAACATATAAAAGGTGGGAGTGCGAGTTGATCGAGTAGAATTAAGACTCAACTTGTACCCGACCGATAGAATGCATGTTGCCAACTACAATAAGTTATTCTTTAGATGTTTAGAGGTCCAGCTACAATGTGAGTGTTGAGAAAAAATTGTGGTTAATTTTTTTCTTTTTGGCTAATGTCTTAAACAAATCATTCGCACAAACTATATTTGTTTGTTAATAATTTTTAGTAGATTGTATTTTATAGTGTAATTTTAAAGTTTTTCTTTAGTGTATTTAGAAATAATTAAAAAAAAAAGAGTTAGAAAAAAATAATTGTGAATGAGAATAAAAAATATGTAAGNTGCATGTTGCTAAGTTATTCTTTAGATGTTTAGAGGTCCAGCTACAATGTGAGTGTTGAGAAAAAATTGTGGTTAATTTTTTTCTTTTTGGCTAATGTCTTAAACAAATCATTCGCACAAACTATATTTGTTTGTTAATATTGTTAATAATTT
>NC_029791.2:2786600-2795665 GCF_000816755.2 Arachis ipaensis | reverse complement strand
AGTTATTTTTTAATTCAATTGGTAATTATAAGTATTGAATTTAATCACTTTTGTATAAATATTATATAAAAATCTATTATTTTTATTTTAGAAAATTATAAAACTGTTATCTATGCAAAAAAAAACTGACGTGACACAATAAAAAAAATAATATATTATATGCTCATTCAATAATAAATTTATATCCTCTCTTATATAATAAAAATAGACATGTATTCAAAAGTACTAGAACTGATGCAAACACGTAATACAATTATGAATTATCTATGCTCTTTAGGTCTTTACTTCATATTATAAAAACATGAATGTTTGAGTTAGCTAAGTAGCCATGAATTCGGAATATAACTTAGAAGCCAAAATGGCTATACTAGAAATTAGAAAATTGAACCTAGTATTTAAGGTTATAAAGGTTGCTTACACACAACCCTTAACCGTTAAAGTATAATTTAATTTGTTCTTTGTATCATATAAAAATATATACATCTAAATCTAAAAATGCAGCTTGATGGACATGAAGTGTTGGACAAGGCACTAATAATAATAACAATAATAATAGGTTTAAAACTCCATGCTATCATTCTAAAAGGATGTTAAAAATAAGTTGACATCACATTACATTACATCTAAGAGAACAATTTAATCCGAATAACCCTAAATCCAATCATATTTGTAATCCAAATGTTCAGAGAATCTAAATCCTTACATTGTCCCTTTATCATCACAATCATAAAATTCTACTGCCTTGAAATACCAAAATGGCTTCCATTTGATTAATAGACACTAAAGCATGTCCCAATAATCTTGTATCTTCTCGCAAAAACTGAGATATCTCTCTCTTCATGTACAAACAAGGGCCAATCTCAACTGAGTTTAGGTGAAGAACACCAAGATGAATAGGAAAATAAACAGTGCCAGCAAACCCAATATCATCATGATCTGACCCTTTGCACTAGCTTTCTTCATCACCATTGCCACTTTTTTCTGAAATCATAATCCAATATTACATTTCAACTCTCACATCAATATTCAAAGGTTTTTCCCATTTATATACAGAGGCATGTCTAATGAGAGCCTTAACTTTACATGAGGTAAGTATTGACTGTTATACCAATATAAACGGTAAATATTGAAAGTTATTTAAAGATCACATAACTTTATATATGAATTTTGAACATTAATACAAATTATAACAATGAAGGTTTCGAGGGACGTGTTGCTGTTGTATATAAATTATAATATGCAAGAGTTTATCATCTCTTTCTTACAGTGAATCCTTTGCTCACTTAATAGATATTCAATTAGTTAGTGACGGCAATTATAAAAGTATAAATCACAAACACTATAACATTATTAAGAAAACAAGAAGCAGAAACTCACTTGTACGAAATCTAGACGATTGGATGTACTGTCCATCTCATTACCCAGTTCATCTATAATCTTTTCCTGAAAAAACACCATCATTTCTACAATTTTAGAATAAGAAACATTTCGTATGAACAGAGTGAAGTATGAGAAAAAGTTTCATTAACACAACTAAACAAGTGTTACCTAGGCTCCTAGTATTGAACCGATATAGCAAGAATCAGAGAACAAAAACTCTCACAAATATACCTGTGCAAGGAGTTCTTCATGTATCGTAAGTCCAACACCTCCAATTCTTTGTACACTTAAACTAAGCTCATCCAACTCCTCATCCTGTTTTCTATCCGTACCAAATAAATCTAATTCAAAATCCAAAATAAAATAGCACGAAGAATGGTTTTTGCATGGGGAGATGCATTATCATTAGGGATGCCAAAGTAGGACAAATGACATGCTTAATCAAGGCTACATGCAAGATAGAGAGAATGAAATGAAAGAAGGGGGAGTTAAGTACTTCATAAGAAGCATCTGTCTGTCAGATTCTGATTCAATGAAATCATCATTATGGTTGGCAGTATACTGGTTGGATGTATCAGCTTGATGTGAATTAGGAAGCCTCATCAATTCCCTGCGCATCCCATTCACACTTGCATGGTTCGTCACATTCGAGGCCTTTCCGGCTTCCACTGAATTCTTCATTGTGCGCACCTAATTGAATACAAGAATCATTCAGGATTGCCACAAAGGCATGAAAACCTGGGAATATGATGCGAGGAATACTAATAAAAGAAAGTGGTAGATGAACCATTAACATTAGGTTGAGAAAACAATTTGACTATAATCCACCCTTCTCTTACTAAAATCTGGAAGACATCATGGATACCTGAGTGCGAGCACTGCTGGTCCACCTTCTCCGGTTTTCAATCTCGACCTCATCAATGCCATACCAAGAAGGATCTCTAGATGCAACAGAAATCGCTTTGTCCAATTCATCCACCTTTCTATCAAAAAAACCATATGTCAGCACTTTGCATGGTTTGTGTACACAACCATAATACAGCAAAGAGAGGATTCAATCCAAATATTAGCCTTGCTTATGATGTGTACCGAACACTATGTTCCCACAGAAACGAAAGAACTTAATAACCCTCTTGTGTTTTCACAATCGACAGAGTAAAAACCAAAACAATTCTACATAACTCCAAACGTCAATCCCATCCTTATTTTTAACCTTTTCTAGCATCCCCCGCCCAAATAGCATGAACAAAATCAAAACAAGCCTTAAGCATGCCACATATGGTTCTCAAATCCGAAATCATGTAAATGATTACAATACAATATAGGAAAATAAGTACAAGGTAGTGTGTGCGTGGTTCTGCATATGCAATAGGTATACCTGCCATTCAATGCTCTCACAAGCAGTAAGAACTTCCTTTGAGAGATTTGTTCGATCCCCACCGTCAGAAGTGCTTTCCCATTGGTGATAAGAAGATTGCAACTTATCAATCTAACAACACACAAAATGTTTACGTATAATTAAGAATATCCTGCTCTACGAAATAGAAGAATCATATAACCATTAAATAAAAAAAATGATCCTCAACCCTTTTATTTCTTTTCAGTATTTTTCAGCTATAATTACATGCAATACCATAAGATCGCAATTGTATTGGGATCTGTTCAAAATCCAGAATTCAAATTCAATAATAGCATGATCAGTTCAAAAAATCCCAATCACTATAGTAACCATTCACCCAAATAGGTGTATCACAGTTCAGTGATCAGATTTGAGTTGGTGGATCGACAAAATTCACGGATCGAGTAATACGAGCGACAGAGAAATCATTTGGCAGTTTCAATTGTTGAATCAAAATTGCAAAATTCAATGTCGAAATTGTACAGAAAAAGGAAAACCTAAGGGATTTGAAGAAAAAATCAAAATAGCAAAACGATGCGAACTTACGGAATCTTGAATCTCCTCTTTGACAACGTAGAATGGATCTTGAGCTGAGGGCATATTATCTTATTGTTATTGTTGTCGGAACTCTCTCTCTCTCTCTCTCTCTCTCTCTCTGCACAGAGAAGATAAATGGCGAAAGAGTGACACACTGTTGCTTTCTCTGTTCCCTGTAACTTCGCATTATTTTCAGTTTTGCCCTTTAACTTTCTTAAATATACGAATTGACCCCTTATAGTTTGCCTCATGTAAGTATTATTGTATTGGAAAATTTTAAAATGTAATTTAAATACCAGTGTTCATACCCTGGCCCAATAATAAAGGCCCAGGATCCAAGTAAAGAAGTCCAACCCAAAGGGTTGGTCCTCACCCAGTATCAGCCTTCATCCCAAGAAGTCGGTACTGAACACGACCTGCTCCAAATAAGTCGGATACGAGGGTTAGCTGGCAGATAACACCCATTCGAATGAGTAACTGCCCCTAGAAACTCTCTAACCACTTCATAGAGCCATATCTTAACCTCCCTAAGATATGGGAACGGTTATCCACCTAAAAAGGTGGCACTACTTCAGCGGTGGTTATTGGTTCCCCACTATAAATACACTGACACCATTCAGGTATCTCTAAGTTTCAATACTCTCTAACCTGCTCACACTCTTGCTAACTTAGGCATCGGAGTGTCTTTGCAGGTACCGCCCCCCATTCATTCACACGAACAAGTCGGACGGAGGACACTGAGTAACAGATCCACTCGAAAGCCACCTCCTTCATACGTTTGGGCCAACCAACGCCATTCAGCCCATTAATCTCCGGTTACCCACCGTAACATTGGCACCGTTGCCGGGGACCCGAGAGATCAACCAGTGATGGCGGATAGATCTCCTGAAGAGGGTCATGTGGAGACAGATTCTGAACAAGAGAATCTGAACACTGGAAACAATGAGGCAGACCAGACCCTTCACCAGGAAGCCAAATCTCAAGGAAGTTCTTGATGAGGTTCTCCATCCAGAAAGACAAAGTAAAACATGCACCGAGTCTCCTGGGAATAAAACAGGAGGTCGGGGAGTCCTTACGAGCCTATATGGAAAGGTTCAACAAAGCATGTTTGGAGATTCGAGACCTGCCCACCGAGGCAGTCATCATGGGGCTAGTCAATGGTCTTAGAGAAGGTCCCTTCTCACAGTCCATATCAAAAAGACACCCCGCCTCTTTAAGTGATGTACAGGAAAGAGTTGAAAAGTACATCAATATGGAAGAAAATGCTAAGCTAAGAGACCTGAGTGGGCGACCTGGTCACCCTCCCTCGACAAAAGAGAGGGAGAGGGAAGCCAAGAAGAAGGAAGAACTCGGCCTCGATAGGCCAAGAAAATATCACTCTTATACTCCTCTAAAAGCTCCTGTAGTGGATGTATACAGAAAAATTTGCAATACTGAAAGGCTGCCTCCCCCCAGGCCCATTAAAAATAAAAGAGGGGGGAGCCGCGGTGATTACTGTGAGTACCATAAGATATATGGGCACTCCACAAACGACTGTTACAACCTTAAAAATGTGATAGAAAAGCTGGCCAGAGAAGGTCGGCTTGACAGATATCTCATAGAAAGGTCGGACATTCATGGAAAAAGAAAGTGAGATGATATGGATAGAAGAGACCCACCACCACAAACTCTGGAGAGACATATCCATATGATCTCAGGAGGGTTTGCGGGAGGGGGACTCACAAAATCTTCTCGTAAAAGACATCTCAAGAGAGTTTACCAGGTCAGAGAGGAGTCATCCGACCTCCCTACCATTTCATTCACAAAGGAGGATGGGCAAGGAATAATCCCGGGGCACGAGACCCAGTGGTAATTACCATGATCCTGGCAAATGCCCATCTCCACAGAACACTAGTAGACCAAGGAAGTTCAGCGGACATCCTCTTTAAGCCCGCTTTCGACAAACTGGGATTGGATGAGAAAGAGTTAAGAGCCTACCCCGACACCTTGTACGGATTAGGCAACACGCCAATAAAGCCACTAGGATTTTTGCCCCTCCACACCACCTTTGGAAAAGGGGAAAAATCAAAGACTCTGAGCGTAGACTTTATAGTCATCGACGTGGGGTCAGCCTATAATGCTTTGATTGGCAAAGCTACCCTTAATCGACTCGGAGCGGTGGTATCGACGCCCCACCTCTGCATGAAATTCCCGACCTCAGCGGGGATAGCAACGGTGAGGGGAGATCAGAAGTTGGCAAGGAAATGCTACAATGAAAGCCTAAACCTGAGAGGAAAGAACAAAGAAATCCACACAATAGAGCTCGGTGGAGCAAGGATTAAAGAAGAGTTGCGACCACAGCCCGGGAGAAAAACCAAGGAGATTCAGGTCGGCGAAGAGGAAGGAAAAACCACCCACATAGGAGCCAACCTAGGGGAAACCCTAAGACAAGGGTTGACTAAGCTCCTAAGAGATAATTCCGATCTCTTCACCTGGAAGGCCTCCGACATGCCTGGGATAGATCCCGAGCTCATGTCCCACAAACTCTCGGTCTACTCGGGGTCCCGACCTGTGCAACAAAGAAGACGCAAGCTCGGCCCAGAGCGAGCCCTAGTAGTGGAAGAGCAAGTACAGGCGCTCCTGGAAGCTGGCTTCATCAGAGAAGTCAAATACCCAACATGGCTAGCCAATGTCGTGCTAGTCAAAAAACAAAATGGCAAATGGAGGATGTGCGTCGACTATACCGACTTAAATAAGGCATGTCCCAAGGACCCTTATCCACTACCAAGCATTGATGCCCTAGTAGACTCTAGCTCGGGGTATCAATACTTGTCGTTCATGGACGCCTACTCGGGGTATAACCAAATCCCGATGTACGAGCCAGACCAAGAGAAGACATCATTCATCACACCCAGAGCCAACTTTTGCTACGTGGTCATGCCATTCGGATTAAAAAATGCAGGAGCCACCTACCAGAGGTTGATGAATAAGGTGTTTGCCTCTCACCTAGGGAGCTTAATGGAAGTGTACGTCGACGATATGCTGGTAAAGACCAAGAAAGAAGTCGACCTCTTGCCTGACCTTTCACAAGTCTTTGACACCATAAGGTCGCACGGGATGAGACTAAATCCTGCAAAGTGCGCCTTCACGGTGGAGGCAGGAAAATTTCTGGGATTCATGCTAACGCAAAGAGGGATTGAAGCCAATCCCGATAAGTGTAGAGCTATCCTGGAAATGAGAAGTCCAACTTGTTTAAGAGAAGTCCAACAACTTAACGGCCGACTTGCAGCTCTCTCCAGGTTTTTGGCAGGATCAGCACTAAGATCCCTTCCACTGTTTTCCCTATTGAGAAAGGGACGCCAGTTTGAATGGACTCCCGAATGCGAGGAGGCGTTCAAGGAGTTCAAAAAGTTTTTGAGCCAACCTCCTATTTTGACCCGACCTGTAGCCGGAAAAGACCTCGTCCTATACCTATCCGTGGCAGACAAGGCTGTCTCAGCAGCCTTGATAAGAGAAGACGAGGACGGTCAACACCCAATCTATTTCATCAGTAAAGTTCTACAGGGCCCTGAGCTAAGATACCACAAACTAGAGAAATTTGCCTACTCCTTAGTGGTAGCCTCACGAAGACTACGGCCTTACTTTCAAGCTCACACAATAAGAGTCCGCACGAACCAACCCATGAAGCAAATCCTCCAAAAGACGGATGTGGCAGGAAGAATGGTTCAATGGGCAATAGAGCTCTCCGAGTTCGACTTGAAGTATGAAACTCGGACGGCGATTAAAGCCCAGTGCCTCACCGACTTCATTGCAGAATACGCAGGAGATCAAGAGGATAAACCAACTACATGGAAACTCTATGTAGATGGATCCTCCAACAAAACAGGAAGTGGTGCAGGCATAATATTGGTAGATGAAAGGGGAACCCAGATAGAGGTTTCCCTCAAGCTCGAATTCCCAGCTTCAAATAATCAGGCAGAGTATGAAGCCTTGATCGCAGGACTAAAGCTGGCAGAAGAAGTCGGTGCTACAAAGGTGATGATATACAGCGACTCCCAAGTGGTGACCTCCCAAATAAGTGGAGAATATCAGGCAAAGGACCCAAACATGAAGAGGTACTTGGAAAAAACTTTGGAGCACCTTGAGCGCTTTGCAGAAACCGAGGTGAAACACATAACTCGGGATCTAAACAGCAGAGCAGATGCCCTATCCAAGTTAGCAAGTACCAAGCCAGGAGGAAATAACAGAAGCCTGATTCAAGAGACTCTCCATGAACCTTCAGTGGTAAAAATAGAAGACAAACAAGAAGTCTTCGAAGTGGTCGGATTAAACCTCGGATGGATGAACCCCTTAGTCGAATACCTGAAATTTGACATCCTCCCCAAGGAGAAAAAGGAGGCCAAGAAAATCCGAAGGGAAGCACAACACTACACCTTGGCAAGAAATATCCTCTACAGAAGAGGGATATCAACGCCGTTATTAAAATGTGTACCGACCTCCAGAACCACCGAGGTATTAGAGGAAGTACATAGTGGAATCTGCGGAAACCATCTCGGAGCAAGGTCATTAGCTAGGAAAGTAATCCGAGCTGGATTCTATTGGCCGACCTTGCAGAAAGATGCCACAGAGTTTGTGAAAAAGTGCCAACCATGTCAAATGCACGCAAATTTTCACGTGGCTCCTCCAGAGGAGCTCATTAGCATCACTTCTCCGTGGCCCTTTGCAAAATGGGGAATGGATTTGTTAGGTCCTTTCCCTCAGGCGCCAGGACAAGTCAGGTACCTAATAGTGGGAATAGATTATTTCACAAAGTGGATAGAAGCAGAACCACTGGCCACTATCACTGCACAAAGAAGTCGGAGGTTCCTCTACAAAAATATCATCACAAGGTATGGGATACCTTATTCCATTACCACAGACAATGGAACCCAGTTCACCGACTCCACCTTTAGAAGCCTAGTAGCCGGTATGAACATCAAACACCAGTTCACCTCGGTGGAACACCCACAAGCCAATGGGCAAGCCGAAGCAGCCAACAAAGTCATACTGGCAGGGCTGAAGAAAAGATTACAAGATGCGAAAGGAGCTTGGGCTGAAGAGCTCCCACAAGTACTATGGGCTTACAGAACAACCCCCCAATCCACCACTGGAGAAACACCCTTCCGACTAGTTTATGGCGTAGAAGCCATGATCCCAATAGAGGTCAATGAGCAAAGCCCAAGAGTAATCTTCCACGACGGGATCGGGAATATACAGGGGCACAAAGAGGAGCTCGACTTGCTCCCCGAAGTCCGAGAAGAAGCCCAGATAAGAGAAGCAGCGTTGAAGCAAAGGATGACCGCAAGATACAACAAAAAAGTCATACGAAGGAGTTTCACCCCAGATGACTTGGTCCTAATCAGAAACGACATTGGAGTCAACAAATCTGGGGAAGGAAAGCTCGTTGCTAACTGGAAAGGACCATACAAGATCAACGAGGTCTTAGGAAAAGGCTATTATAGGGTAACCGACTTCGACGGCAACGAGTTACCAAGATCATGGCATGCTTGTAATATGAAAAGGTACTACAGCTAAAAAGCGAACCCTACTCCCTGATGTACTCTTTTCTCAACTTCATGATTTTTTCCCAAAATCAAAGGGTTTTTTCTGAGAAGGGTTTTTAACGAGGCATCACAGTAGAGGCTAAGGGAAAATAGATTGTCAAAAGCCCTTAGTAGCAATAAGGTACCTCCTCAATTAATAAAGATCTCTTTCATTTTAATCTTTTAAA
>NC_029791.2:2779084-2786581 GCF_000816755.2 Arachis ipaensis | reverse complement strand
GGAAAAAACTAAGAAAAGATTATAAGGCTGCCCTGAAGATTAAAAAGATTCAGAAAAGCAGACAAGCCCAAAGAAAAGGTTTTTTCCAGAAAAGATCAAAAGTCAAAAGAACTACGAATAGAAAAGCATGCGCGCACAAGGTAACTCAAAACCCTTATAAAAAAAAAGGGTATTTATTTAATCGTTAAAATTAAACCCTTATCAAAAAAGGGTATGATAAAACTATTTTGTTTACGGCCTTAAAAGGCCAAAAATTGTTCAAACATCAACAAATAAATATAAAGAGTTTAAAAAAACGGGGGGCCCACAGGCCGGACCCCCAATAGCCAACAAATTACTTCTTTGCAAGAGGAGTAGAAGGATCACCACCACCAGGACCAGGAGCTGGAGAGAAAGTCGGAGGAGCGGTAGAAGAGCTCGGAGCGTCCTTAGAGCGAGGAGGGGACTCTATGATCCTCTGCCCCCGAGTCTTCAAATCGGACTCGGACTCCACCACGGGGACAGGAGGATCCACGATGGCACCATCAATAACAATCTTATCAGGGTCTAAAGGAGAAAGGTCCAAGTCAGGAGTAATGACTCCGACCTGCTCCTTAAAAACCCTCCAAGCCTCATCAGCACCATCCGCAATAGAGTCCTCCAACTCGGTATAGGCCTTCCGGGCATTCAGCAAGTCATTCTTTACAGACACAAGATCATCAAATAAACTGTTGTAGCTGGCTTGCACTGCCTTCCTCAAATCCACCTCCATGTTGTATTGGGCTTGCAACTTCTTCTCCTTCTCCCGGAGGCTATCCCTCTCCTCCTTCAACTTGGCGACTTTCCCCTCCAACTCCCTCTCGTGCTCCTGATATATGCGAAGCCTGCCTTCCAGCTCCTCGACCCTCGAGGTCATCCCTAAAGAGCTGAGAGGAGTCTTCTCAAATATATCTAAGAGTTTGCCACAAACTCCCGCCGTCTTGAGACACTCCTCAACCACAGCAGTGAGGTAGCGCCGAACAGAAACGTCATCCATGCTCATACGAGCATGGGGATAAATGTTCTTTCGGACGAACGCAAGAGCGTCCGCCTCACCAGAAGCGCCAGATTCTAAGGTCTTACGCTTCCTCTTCTCTGGTTCAGGAGTAGGTCGGACGGAGGGGGGTGGCAGAGAGGAAGCAGAAGAGGAAATCACAATAGGTTGGGAGGGAGTCCCGACGTTCCGAGGAGGAGGAGGAGGAGAAGCAACCGCCCTAGCACCACCAGACCTGGCATGAGACCTCGCCTTGGCCTCCTAAACTCTTTGGTAAGACTCCTGGGCATTTGTTTTTGCCATCTCTGAAAAAAGCAACAATTGATAGATTAGACAAGTCGGAAGAATTAATCAGACAAGTCGGAAAACCAAATGAAAGCTACCTATTTGCGCCTGGATAAAATTCGGAGACCCCTGGAGAAACTTTTTCGTGTCCAAGTATGGAGAACTCCCCCAAACTTCTCGGAGGAACCCCACAATGACTGCCTCCACATCATCCAGGTCGTCAAGACCATATTTTTCACAAGGGGAGGCCTCCAACCAGTATAAAGGAAAGCGGGGGGAAGAATTATCATCCAGGAAAAAGGAGTGGTGACCCTCTACAGCTTGCACTTTGAAAAAATAGTTTTTGAAGTCGTGGAAGGATTCGTCAAAAAGGGTGAAAATTCTCCTACCTTGTATGGCTCGGAACGATACCCACTGTTGTTTATTGTTTAGCCCACTAAAGGGTTTTGTCATATGAAAAAGATGAAAAAAATCTTTAAAGAAGTCGGAAACTCTAAAGCCTGGCTGATGAATTGATAAATTTTCAAAAAACCCCAAGAGTTGGGGTGAAGCTGGGTAGGAGCGACTCGGCAATGACGTAAAACAGACATCTCAAAGTCTGAAAAAGGAAGAAAAACACCCAAACGGGTGATCATACACTCATACATAAAGAAAAAATGGGAGGCCGCCTCATTAACCCTCCCAAAGCAAACCCGGTGTTCTGGACCCGGGGCCACTAACTCATACTTCGGCTCGTCCTCCTCAGAAGAACAAATTCTGTGGCGAGTACGAAGATGGGTGATAAACTCAGAATCGACTGAGGGTTCCTCCCCTAAGACTGTGACATCGACCCAGTGAGAGAGAGCATCTATAGAAGCCATTTCTTTTTCTAAAAAAGGGGTGACAAAACCTACAAGGGGAAAAGAAAAATCACCAACACGGTCTCTAAAGGGAGGGGGATGCGAAACTAAAGTCTGCAAATCAAATTTATCTACAAAGGCATATTAAAGAACTAACCTTTATCTGGAAATAAGGGTTGGAAGCAAAAGCCTTCGAAAGCACAAGAATGCAGTACGAACGAATGCAAGGAAAATTTGAAAGATCGCAGAATTGAAACAATGAAAGAGAGGGAAAGTATTTATAAGAACGTTAGAGGCATAATGGTAAAATAGGGGCAGTCATTAATGAAGATGCACCGTTACCAAGGCTATTGAATCCCTACGCACACCCCTAACGAACACGACGCATGATTAGACGTAACTGTCAGAACCAAAAGGTCACGAAAGGTCACGTCGGTTTCAAACCATCACGTCGGTCCTCTTACAAATCGGCTACGACCCCGAGTAGAATACTCGAACCCAAATCTTAAAAAGAAATTGGGCTCGAGTAGGGGCACTGTTCATACCCTGGCCCAATAATAAAGGCCCAGGATCCAAGCAAAGAAGCCCAACCTAAAGGGTTGGCCCTCACCCAGTATCAGCCTTCATCCCAAGAAGTCGGTACTGAACACGACCTGCTCCAAATAAGTCGGATACGAGGGTTATCTGGCAGATAACACTCATTCGAATGAGTAACTGCCCTAGAAACTCTCTAACCACTTCATAGAGCCATATCTTAACCTCCCTAAGATATGGGAACGGTTATCCACCTAAAAAGGTGGCACTACTTTAGCGGTGGTTATTGGTTCCCCACTATAAATACACTGACACCATTCAGGTATCTCTAAGTTCCAATACTCTCTAACCTGCTCACACTCTTGCTAACTTAGGCATCGGAGTGTCTTTGCAGGTACCACCCCCCATTCATTCACACGAACAAGTCGGACGGAGGACACCGAGTAACGGATCCACTCGAAAGCCACCTCCTTCATACGTTTGGGCCAACCAACGCCATTCAGCCCATTAATCTCCGGTTACCCACCGTAACAACTATAAAATCATATTTCAAAATAAATTTATAAATCAGATTTTATTTCACTTTTTTTGTTACTTTTACATAAGCGTTTGGTTTAATGGCGATGGTGATTAGTTTAATAAAGATTGTTCAATTTTTTGAAAGAAAATTCATTTGATTTGAACTACAACATAAAACTTCTACAGTTAACTTTTAACTTCATCAAGTTGAATGAATTATTAGTAATTTAATAAAATTATATAAACATAAAATCTAATTGCCTTATGGTAATGCTTAAAAGTAGGATAGCAAAACAGTCGAATTCGTTAATTATTATTTTTTATTAATTTTAATAAATTTTATTTAAAAAAAATCAAGCGGGACCCACCAATTCACCATAAAACGGGACAGGTTAGCATTTTAAACCCATCTTAGTTGGCCCGCCCTGTTTATGGCACGGGCCTTGGCGGGGAGAGGTGTGGCGGCCCACTTCGCCACCCCTACTTAAAAGAGACAAACTAAAAATAAAATATCATTTTAATAAAATGGAAATTAGATATGGAATAAACAAGGAATTGACATCATCATATTCACATAGTATTTTATTTAAAAAAAAAAAAGTAAATTGTATTTATTTGTATACACATGCAAATGGAAGCATAAGAACAAAGAGCTCATTGCTTAATCAAGCTGCGGATAAACTATATATACCAGCTCCACCTGCACCACTATGTTACCACATTCTCATGTCACTCCTATAAAAATAGAATTATTAATAATTAATTATGCATTTAAATTATTGTTTAACAAGACAAAGATAATATGTATTAATGGTTAAGAAAATACTAATATTAAAATGATGCCTACTATAAAGAGTATATGCATAGTAGAATTGTCATATTCTTGAAATAAGGAGGCTCATGCATGTAGGTTAAGTTTGGATCCCATGAATAGAGAGAAGCAGCCCGAATTGAAAGCTGATCCCACATTGG
Source organism: Arachis ipaensis (assembly GCF_000816755.2). NCBI lineage: Eukaryota > Viridiplantae > Streptophyta > Magnoliopsida > Fabales > Fabaceae > Arachis > Arachis ipaensis. The sequence goes on along the minus strand of NC_029791.2, from coordinate 2,782,420 downwards.
ATTCCGTTTTGAAATAGACTCATACATTCTCTTGAACATTTCAGGAAGCACATAAGTTTGAAGAGCCTAACATGTGCATAACAAACAATATTTTTGGAATGCTAATAATCACATTCGTTAAGGCCTGTTTGGCGCCTGTCTTAGTTCTCGAGACACTAAATGTAAAAATATTGTCCTATCACACTTTTTAATTTGAATATTTTAATTTGAATATGAAAGTAAAATTGGTGTTAGACTTAGATATGGGGAATACAGGTGCTTCACAGTCATGTGGTGTCACAGAATTCGGATCGTGCGAGTTCTCCGTCAATAAACGGACGATCTGAATTGCGTTTGATATTCCATTTCATAAAAAAAGTGACAACAACAAACAACTCGGAGGGTCCGTTTTCTAGCTTCCGAAATTCATATTTGTCCAACCACAAGTCGGACCATGCGATTTCTTAAGCAAAATTTTAAAATCAAACAATTCGCATGGTCCGATTTTTGTGTACTCTGAATTTTTTTTAACTTTTTAAACACAAATCCCTCCGATTTGTGTACTCCCACAATTTTAAAAAACACAAAAAATTACCATATTAAAATATATCACTCATTTTGCTTCCATATCAAAATTTTTTAGCCGTCCTGTGATTCTAAAACAGTCGCCAAACGCAGCCTAATATAAATTCATTTCCATGATTTCGCTTTTCTTTATACCTCTGACATTGAGACCTCTTTAGTACTACGCCAGATATCTTTTAAGTACACATTCTTTCCATTTCTAATTGGCTCTTTACTAAAATCAATGTCAACCTGAGATGCAAGTTATCATTGTAGTGAAAAAATAAGCATGTTAACATTTTTTGCATTGAATATTGTTAAATTTAGACCAATCTTATGAACAATGTTATGCAGATTGACATGTACTAAATACTTTTTCGCTAAGTACCCTCATTCGAAATTCCCAATGCAAGTTGTGCAACCATAGTCAACAGTGTGAAAGCCTAGCTGGTTCAAATAATTTTGCGGAGTTGCATAGCACTTTTTTTGGTTTCTCTTTTAATTTTTTTGTTTACATCAACACAACAGGGTAAGAAATTGTACTACATGTTCATTGTTAATCCAATTTTCATGCCTCACCTTTTATGTTTAGAGGAAGCAATTGTTTTGAAGTTTAATAATAATCAAATTATTTATAAATGCGGCATAATTGTATTTCTACAAGTGTGGTTCTCCATCTCGGCCACCTTCATCTTAGACTTGTACAATTAAATTTCATCACAAACTAATTGTTTTATGTAGTAATTTTTATTCATTCTCGCATCAATATGTTAAGAGAACCAAAAGGTAAGAAAACTTTGTGATCAACAATAACTTAGCCACTTTGGTACCCAGAAAATCTGTAATTACATCGTTCTTCCCAAATGCTGAAGGAGAAGACTTACTGATAAACCAAGCTTTTAACATTTCTAACTTCATCAACCAGAAACCTTTTCGAAACAACCCAAAAATTAAACTTTGAGGATTTGATTTTACAACTTGGTATTAACGCCTCTAACCCACAAAGGGCGCTTTCTGGGGAGCCCTACATTTTAATAATTTTAAAAGCGTTAATATTCAGATAAGTAAAGAAAAATTCTAACTATTAAAAAAAATATTAGATGAGTTTTTATCGAATAAGATATAAAAAATACAAATTAAATAAAACTGAAATTTAAATTTTAAGACATTCTTCTAATTGGTCAGCCTTAAGCATTCTTCTTGTGCTGGACATTGAAAGACAGCTTCAACCATATCAGCAACTAACTAGACAGAACTAAAACAATAGAAGAAACTAGTATAAATCACAATATTAGTGACATGAAAAAATAATAATAATGAAAACCAACCTATTGATGTACAAGTTCAAGTTCATTCTTGTAAGAAGCTACTGCTACAGGCCTATGGGGCTTCGGAGCTGAGAATAACATTAAGAAAAGTTATAAAAAAATAAAACAACTGACAAAAAAAAAGAGTTCCAAATACATGGTCAAACTTAGAAGAAACCAACCATTTGGATTTCCCTGTTCATAGAATGTTCGCAGGAGAAGCACCGCTTCTGATGCCATTATACCTCCAGTACATTTAAACCCTTTTCCCAGTGGAACTTCACTATTGATCAGAAAAGGGGAATCTAATGTAAATGATGACTTGCAGTTCAACACAACAAAAAATGAAAATAATTGATTTTGGGAAAGCATACTTGTTGGGTGAGTCAGTGCTACTTTGATGCAATGACAATATTGATCCACAACCTCCAAATTTATCATTTGAGCACCCATAAAACACTTCCTTTATACCTGAATACAACTCACAAAGTTCAAACAAATGGGTGAGGAAACAGTTAAGGGAACATACCTACCTACCTACCTAAAATGGACAAAGCAGAAGCACACATTATGCATGGTTCACAGGTAACATAAAGGGTGCAGTTTGAGAACTTTTCAGCAACCTCAGACATTGATAATCCATTTTTCTGCCACTGCTCTAAAAGCACGTCCACTGCTTCCATTTCTGCATGCCTAGTAGCCTGTGAAAAAAGAAAAGATCATTAACAAATAATCACAGTTCCGAACAACAAAAACTAGATGAGAAAAGTGTTAGAATATAATTAGAATCAATTAGGATCAATTAGTATTATTTAGTATATCTGAAAATTTATTATAGGAGATTATGTCTTTATTATTACGATTCTCTTAGTATCTATAACGGAAAAGCTCTGCATACAAGCCCTAATGGCTTGTATGCCATACAAGTTCATTAAACAATAAGATCAAAATACGCGCTGCTTCAGGTACGTTGATTACACGCGCTATATAACATCGCGCGTATATCTAACTAGAATTAATCTGACAAAATGGACTTAATAATATAGAGGATGGCTTCGATAGCCTTATAGCACTACTCTCTCTAATTGCCCGATCTCTCTGTGTATTCATCTCACTGAATAGTATCCGGGATGCGTATTCCACTCTATAGTGGTCCACCTCCTCCTACAATAAAAAAGTATATTCTGTTTAAACAGCAATATTAATTCAGTAAAGTAATACAGAGTTATATGGTTTTAAAGACAGTTACATGTGGCCAATTATCCCATTGATACTTCCCCTTTTTGATGTTTTCCGGCTCAATTATCTCCATCCACTTCATAACGTACACAGCGCAGTCATAGCTGAAAACAAAGAATATAAATTACAAATCTCATTTACAAAAGTTTAATGTTCAGACTCACAAATTTATACCTTGTTTTTTGGCCTGATATTTTAACATATGGTGATTTAATTTCCTTCTCCCTCTCCCCTTTCTGAAGAGGTT
>NC_029791.2:2777626-2778999 GCF_000816755.2 Arachis ipaensis | reverse complement strand
TTCTTACGTTTCAGACGACACATAGCGACCTTCTGTCGATCGCAGGTCAGGTTGGTTCTCCCTGCAAACAATTATTAGCATGCAAAACACAATAAAATATGAAATAGACAGCCCATCAAGACATACCCCTCTGCAGCAGATTTATCAACGTTTTGCCCTAGCCATTCATCCAGTTCGTCACTTGATATTTCATATGTCTCACTACATTCATAAAGGAAGATGTTAACAAAAACAATTACGACGATAGACGGTAATATAGCTTACGAGGTACTGTACCCGTCAAAGTATTGATCTTCTTTAGGAGGTGAATCCTCCACAACAACTTTTTTCTTTTTTGGTTGTGTTCTGGGTGGAAAAAAAAGAGTACCAATCAGAAATAAAAAATTAATTTTATCGCAGAATATTATGCAAAGAAGTGCTTACTTTTTTTGTGTTGTTTTTATTTTTTTCTTTTTCTTCTCCTTCTCTGTAGGTGATGATTCTTCGCTCCTATAAGTTAATAATAGACACTTCAGTTAATACACAAAATCTTTATAATGAAGCCAAAAGAAAGGAGTAATAATTTCAGGACATTACTCATCACTTGGTTCAGATTCAGATTCTGAATCAGAATCTGACTCCTCTTGCCTCTGCTTTCTTTTTCTGGAGTCCATTCTGGAAGGCAAACAATCATTATTTAGAACATACTAAAAATACACCCAAATGAATTCACAAGATACACCCAACTGAATATACAATATACACCCAAGTATGGTACTTACTTTTTCCCCTTTTTGCTGGGGTATTTTCTTCCTGAATCCTCCGAGTCTTCTTGAGTCTCAGACTCAGAGGTAGAAGTGTCACTGTCAGTAGCTGTTTCTGTCTCCGAAGACGATGTTGGACTCGCCTTCCTTTTTTGTTTTTTTTTTATTTCTTGTTTTTTTTCTTTTTTTTCTTTTTCTTTCATTTTTTCTCTTGCTCTTGTCTCCGCCATCTTCACAATCCCCTGAAACATGAGATATTTTAGTTTTTCAATAAATAAGCATTCTATAATTTAAGTTAGTATGTTTTAAATAAAGATTAACATATATAAATTTTTGTACTTTACATACATATGTCTCCATAAGGGTTTTAATAATGAGTTTACATTTTGAATATAATACAGTAACTTTGGTCTTCCTAACCACAGTTTAATATATGCATACTGGATCATCAGTCTTCAAACTACAACATTTAACTCTAGAAGCAAAAACTAACACTCCAAACAATTTAATCAAAGGTTGAGCCATGAAACTATTTATTCAAAGAACATTAGATCATTCATCAATGAAATGAACTCGAAAAAAGGTTTTGCCAAAATATATTTTTACAGGCACTCCTTCCACTTAGCTGAA
>NC_029791.2:2771095-2777574 GCF_000816755.2 Arachis ipaensis | reverse complement strand
AGTAGAACCAGAAGCCAAATAGTGAAGATATAGAACAGTAATCAACTACAAAAAATCAATAGGTTGAACAGAAAAAATAAATGAAAAAAAAAGCAAGAGACTGAATTAGAAATAGATCCTTTGAGACTACATTCATGAGGAGTTAATGATGTAGACAGAGAGTGGCAGACTGAGTGCAGGACGACGACATCTGGCGCGTGTGCTGCTGCTATGCGTGAAGATCGACGGTGTGCTGTTGCAGAGGGACAAAGAAAGGGAGTGGTGGAAGATGAGGGAGGAGTTTCGGTGCCGTGAAGAGTTGAGAGGACTCCTCGGAGCTGAGAGCCCGAGAGTAAGGGTGTTAGGGACCTAAGGTTTCATTTGGGAGTGAGCGGTGTTTAGGTAGGTNNNATGGGTTGGACAATTCCAATCTTAGGTACCCCAGTGAATTGGATAACTTCTAATTCTAGGGATATTATATCCACATACTCCTTACATTTTTTACCACATTTTTTTTCAATTACAATCTCTAGAGTTTGAACCCTAGACCTTTGAGGTAAGATTTTTTTTTTGTCAATAGATTGAACAACTCCTAATCATAAGTTACACACTCACACACACCACACCTACACACATGAAATCCTCTCTTTTTTTTTTTATCAAGTTTGCACTACATGAGACTTGAATCTAGGACCTCTTGATAAAAAAGACCAGATTGATTAGCGTTTTTTATTTTTAGTTTGTTCAAAAAAAAAAATTTCATTTGGGTTGGTCTATTTTGTTCGAATTTGGTGAGTTTTAAATAACTTTACCATTCTGACCAAAAAAAAAAAAAACTTTTACCATTTGCAAAGTCCACTTACCTACAATTATATTAAATTAGCAGAATATCTACATGATACGTGAACAACACAAATGATTTTATGACGAGATAAAGTTAACGCGTATTTGGTTTTTTATTTGGTATTGAAAATCGAACAGCATCATTGTGATGGTTACAATATGAACTTCATAAAAAAATATTGGGATGAGATTGGTCAAGAATTTATTACAGCTGTGCTGGGATTCTTCCAAAGTGCAAAGCTACCAACGGACGCTAATGTAACATGGGTAGCGTTAGCTCCAAAATTTGTGGGAGCAAAGGAAATCAAAGACCTAAGGCTGATTAGTATGGTTGGGTGTGTCTATAAGGTGATATCCAAAGTACTGGTGAGACGGATGCGTTCAGTGATGCCAGGCTTAGTGGGAGAGACTCAGTCTGCGTTTGTAAAAGGTCGCAAAATACACGATGGTACTCTCATTGCTTGTGAGACGGTCCATTGGCTGAAATTGCGCAAGAAGCAGGCGACAATCATCAAATTGGACTTTCAGATAGCATACGACAGGGTGAGATAGAGCTTTGTGGATATTGTGCTACAGAAGATGGGTTTTGATCTTAGATGGAGGACATGGGTGAAGGAATGTGTGACTATAGCGTCTATGTCAGTGTTGATTAATGGGTCACCATCCAAGCCATTTAAGATGGAGAGATGTCTTAGACAAGGAGATCATCTTTCTCCTTTTTTGTTCGTTCTTGTAGTTGACGTCTTGCACAAGATGGTGGGTGAGGCAGTCAGAAATGGTCGCATTTCTCTATTGTTGGTGGGGAGTGACAACATAGAGTTGTCACACCTCCAATTTGCAGATGACACCATCTTATTTTGTCCACAGGAAACGGAGACACTAGTAAACTATAAGAGACTTCTGCGTTGTTTCGAGGTGATGTCTGACTTGAGTATTAAGTTTGATAAATCAAGCTTGATTTCAGTTAACTGTGAGAAGGAATGGGAGACGAATATGTGTGGTTTGTTGGGATGTGCTGAAATACTCTACCTATCAGATACTTGGGAATTCCTCTAGGTGTAAATCCTCGGTTGGTGAAAACATGGAAACCAATCATTGACAAGGTGGAAGATAAGCTAAGCCTATGGAAAGCGAAGCCTCTCAACAAAGCTGGTAAGTTGGTTCTCATAAAATCTGTTCTTAATAGCTTGCCAGTGTACTACTTAAACTTGTATAAAATGCCAAAAGCGGTTGTAGAAAGGATTATAGGACTACAAAGAAGATTTTTATGGAGTAAAGAAGAAGGAAATAATGGTATACCCCTTGTGAAATGGGAATTGGTGCAAGCTCCGAAAAAGTTGGGTGGTTTAGGGGTGGGAGATGCTTTAATCAGAAATATGTCGCTTCTGTTCAAGTGGTGGTAGCGCTTTTCGAAGGAAGATTGCCCGTTGTGGAAGAAGGTTGTTTGTTCTTGTAATCAACTGAACCCATCTGTAATGTTGTCAAAACAGCCTTTACCGTCAAGAGGTGACCCGTGAAAAGATATTTGCCAACTTAATATTAGAGAACAAGAGGTAAAAGATATGATGATCAATGGTTTGTCTATGGAGTTGGAAAATGACAGACGTATTAGATTCTGGCAGGATGATTGGTTACAAAGTGGCTCTTTGAAAGATAATTTTCTGAGACTCTTCTCTGTTTCAAATCAACAAAGATCTGTCATAGGGGACTGTGGGTTTTGGGATGGGTTAGAGTGGATATGGAACTTTCAGTGGAGGAGGGAATTATTCCAATGGGAGCTAGAGTTACTCAATCAACTTCATGACAGATTACGGCTAGTCAAACTAGTATCTAATAGAGATGATACAATTATATGGAAATTTATCAGGACAGGTGTTTTTTCTTCTAATTCCTTTATGTAGGTATTGCAGAAAGAGACTCTTTCGGAGGACATCACAAACTACAGCTTCACTAATACCATATGGAGAGGATTCGTCCCTCCAAGAGTCGATCTGTTTGCATGGTTCGTCTTAGTCGGCAAAGTCAACACTAAAGAGAGACTGAGTAGACTAGGAATTATACATCATAATGATAATATTTGTGTTTTTTGTAAAAAGGAAATAGAATTTATCCATCATTTGTTTTTTGGCTGTGAGTTTACATGGCAGGTGTGGTGCGCGTGGTTGACAAGTGCTGATAGAGCTTGGACAGTTCCAGGGTCGGTCAAATAGCTGTTTGAGAGTTGGACTGAAGTGTCTGGTGGTAACTTTGAGCAAAAGAAGTGGTTGGTAGGATTCTTTGCAGTGGTCTGAAACATTTGGCTGGAACGGAATCACAGAATTTTTCAGAACACTATGACAGGAGTTGATACTATTAAGAATAGGTCGTTTTTGAGTTACAGAAAATGGTACGGAGTTGATCCGTTTAGTTGTTGATGACAATGCCAAAACTGACAACAGATTAAATTCTTGATACCGTATGTTCTTGTTTTCGTTATTGTCTTTATTTTCTACTTACTCCACTTTAGTATATTGAACTCCTTTTGTTCAAAAAAAAAAAACAATAATAATAATTTTCAGTTATAAACATTCAAATTACGTATTATTATTATATACTTATGTATATAATCAACAACATTCTTACTATTATTACAGTATTACTTTATCTATTTCATAATTTCTTATCCGAATTGCCAAAAGTTTTTTCAACCACTTCTAATTTTTGTATAAGATCAAAATTACAACATAAAACATCATTTAACAAACAGATCAATATTTATATTTGCTTTATAAGCTTGTTTAGAACTATATATACAAAATAATAAAATACAACAACACTAAAAAATAAATAAATAAATTACATAGGACAAACTTTATTATTTATTTTTAATTATGATTCTGTAACAATGCAGAAAATAATTTTTTATGCTACANNCACATATCTAAATCTTGTTTCTTCTAAATTTGACTGCATTGTATTTATTGTTCTTTGCTTGACACGTTGTCATACACCTTTGTTCTATTCTATCCACGTTTTTATTAGTCATGCTTTGTTCACATACACACTCAACCGAAGTCATTTTTTAAGCATTTATAAACTAGGCCATAATTTTTTATTCGATATTATTTCTATATAAAAAATCATTCATTAATCAGTTATATATATATCATAGTTAATTTAATAATTGACTTTTAGTATTGTATGATATTTTTTACTTTTTAAATATTTTTTTAACATTTGAGAGCTAGAAAATTTGTGAAATAATAAAGGCGTAATTCTAGTGCCTAAGGTAGAATTTGTTTTGAGGTATTAGTACAGAAGATTGAGACTCAGTATTATATTTGTTGGTTCAAAAATTGGTACTAAAATTTCTGTTTCTATTCACAAAATTTCAGTATTTCAAAAAATGAGGACACAGAAGACTGAAATTTTTAGAGACAAAAACTGAAACTTTAATAATATTTTATATCTAAAATACCCTCATTTCAATTAATTAATATTAATTTTATTTTTGTGCAAATTAAATTAGAGTTTCATTTTTATTTTAATTTCTGTCTTTTACTTTATACCAAACAAAATACTAAAATTCTACATCAAACACTACCTAAATAATACTAGTTTTGTGGTACTAGGTTTATGATCAAAGCATAAACATTTTTTCTTTCTTTCCACAAAAGTCAAGATAACACAGAAATTTTGCTGATTCATAACTTACGTGGATCCAAATAATATTACATATATATATGAAATGAAATTACTCAGGAACCTGCTTCTGATTTTCAGCTGCTTTACATTCAAAGTTCAGAATCCCAGCAGAAAGATTAAAGATCATAATGTTTTTACTATAATGTTAAATAATTATTATTCTTAACGAATTTTATTCAGTAAAAGCTTGATTTTAATGTAAATAAATACCATTGAAAATTAAATTAGTTATTTTATTTACGCAAGTGGAATTGACCATTTTACCCTTATTCTGTTCATAACAAGTTACACAATGATACTTCCTGAGTTTTGGTATGCAACTTGTAAGGAATGACAAATGAGCAGCACAAGAATGTTGACCTTTCTTCATGCTTTTTTGTCATATAAAATGCATAATAATGACTGAGAATAACTCTATTCACTAAACAAACATTTACCATATGCCCCACCACAAATTTATTACAATGAAAAGAACTTGCTTGAATTGAAATAATTGTAATGTAATGTAGCCTCCTTAATTCATGATACTATTTTGTACTATGTAACTTTTGGCCATACATGTGTTGATAATAAATGTTCATTGTTACCTACCTTGGTTTTAAGATATAATGGTTTTTGTTATGGATTTCAATAATTTTGTGATGTGGTCCAAGATAAAATAACAAGATAGACATGAGACATGGATACAGAGACATAAATTATATAGATATAAATACAAAATATATGTATACATATTTTATATTTGGCAAAAAACATATACAGAGTATATAAAACTTTAAAATATCAATAATATCTTCATCATCTACCTTTACTACCATCATTATTATCTATATTTTTTCGTCAACAGCTGCAATTATTATCTAAAAAAGGATAAATAGAAGAATGAACAGAGATGAAGATGGAGGCACGATGGGTCGATGATAGACGTTCGACTGTGATATGGGAGAGATACAAATCGTGAAATCGCAGATGTGGAGATTTAGAAGAAGAAAGAAGACAGAGACACAATCTGAAGAGTACGAGGAGGAAGTGAGGTAGTGACAATGGCAGGTCATGAAGAGAGAAAAAACAGAAGTTAAAATAGGGAGGAGAAGGAAGAGAAAAAGAGATTCTGCTTGGTTGGTCATGAAAAGAAAAGAGAGAATAGGCGGAAGTTGAAATGGAGAGGAGAAGGGTAGGGAAAAGAGATGAAGAGCTCTCGAGATGGATGAGAAAATATGACAAAAATAAAAATATAGAAATAAAACAAGGGTAAAATTATCAAAATAATCAATGTCTCAATATTAATTTTTGTGTCTCAATTTATTAAAAGTACACTAAATATATGTAATTTGTGTCAATCTGTATATTAACATATCCTTCAAAATTATGTGTCTTAATAACTAAATAAAAAATGTGTGTCAGGGTGTCTCTATTTTATGCAAACACACCCACTAATCAAACACTACCTTATTACTAAATGATCATTGTTACCTACCTTCGTTTTAAGATATAATGGCTTTTGTTATGGATTTCAATAATTTTGTGATGTGGTTCAACATAGAATAACAATAAATTAAATTAGTAGTAAAATTATAAAACAGCATGTTTATCTCATTATGGCAAAGACTATACTGCTTCTATAGATATTATTGCAAGACTTTTGGTTCCCTCTGTGTTTTGGCAATTGAGAGAAATTTTTAGACATTGTCATTTTCAAATAATACAACTTGTATGAATAAATTAAGAACTTACATTAATTTCAACTTTTTTTATAAATTATTTTATATTATGAACTTTATGTACAAAATATGATGCACGTTAGACAAAATAAGGTTTAATGAAAATAATGGGTTCCTTGATTAGGTGAGACTGCTTTCATTTTCAACCATATTATTGCTACATATTTAAATCTTAAAGATTAGCAAAAATAAAATAAAAAATAAAAAATTTTATAAGTCACAAATGAAAAATAATCCTTAATTATTATAATG
>NC_029791.2:2770384-2770962 GCF_000816755.2 Arachis ipaensis | reverse complement strand
ATTTAATGTATAATTTTAAAATAAAATTTTTATAATAATTTTTTAAATATAAAATAATTTATTTAAAAGTTGTTATTAATAAAAAATTTTATATTTTAAATTTTTTTTTAAAAGAACTTATTTAAAAAATTTAACCAAACTGACCCTAAACCTTTGAAAATTTGGGACAACACAGTTCAAAGATGCAACCATATACTTTGAATTGATGAGTTGGCAATTGGTGCATTGATGTGTGTGAGTCACATTCTTCTTTGTTCAACACCTGAAGCTTCCTAGAAGCTTAACCTTAAATCTTATTAACTTAGGATATATCTTAATTATGACTATATCTTAAGTTATTTTATTATACATTAACAGCACTTTGTGACATAACATAATTGTGCATTTCCCGTGTGCTAGTTGTGTTTCTCACTCATGGAATCATGGTACAAGATTTTTATCTTTTTTAATATTATTGATATTATTTTACTAGGTGGTGGAGTGTTATATGATACTTTCATAGTTTTATACTTTTATCATTATCATTTGATGTGCGGCGTGACATTTATTTAACATGAAAACAGTTTATGAATTGATAT
>NC_029791.2:2768611-2770029 GCF_000816755.2 Arachis ipaensis | reverse complement strand
AGAAGCAGGGGTAGCTACCTAAGGTGTGTTTGGATTTGCGTTGGAGAAGAAAGAAGTCCGTTTGAGTTTTTTGAGCGCTTTATTTTTATGTTTGGTAACATTTTATTCTGTAAACGCAGAAGTAATTTCTGTCTTCAATCCACGTTTATCAAAAGCTAAAAATTCTAGCTTTTTCGTTGATCTTTTCACGTTGGATTGAACTTTATATTCTATGTATCAATTATGTCCTTCGTATTCATATGTTTATTTTTTTTATAATATTTTTTTCTAATACTCTCTTATATATATTATTATTTTTTATAAAATCTTTTCTATAATTTTTCATCTAAAAGTGATTTTGAATAATATAATACAAACAATATTTAGTTTACTATAATTCATTTTGAATAAAAATTACCAAACATAAATCACGTTAATACCAACTCACTTTTAATCAAAATCAATTTTACAAAATCAATTTTATTCAAACCTCACTTTACAAACAATAATCCAAACACACACATAATAACTAAAAGAGACAAATAACAATAATCTCTTTCTAATTTTAAATTTTTACATATAAATTATATATAAATTTCAATTTAATTTTTTTTAATTTTATTTTATTATGTAAATATTTTTGGCCTTCTAATACTTCATATAACTCCGCGCGCCTCCAAAGAGAAGAGACAAATCAAAATGGTTATGCAACTTATGAGCATTGGATGATTATTTATTTATTATTATTATTAATTTCCTAGCTTTTGTCATTTTGTTCTTGTTGAAAATTTTGACTTCTTTTGTCTGTTCTTTGACAATAGCCAGTCTTTATCTATTAGCCGTTCAATCACGTAGGGAATAGTAATTCATAATTTTTTTAATTCATAATTTTCGTAATTCAATTTCATCTATCTATTTATATTATATGACAACCTTTAATTTATTATTAATTAAGAAAATTGGCGCTAAATACAAGATAACAAAAATTTTAATCAATTGTAGAAATTGATAAGTAATAATATTTTAATTTCAGTTATGCTATGCATATCTTATAGAGACACGAGTTACAAAAAAAAGGAAATATTATATATATACTTTATCAATTAATTAATTAAAATGATGCAAAAAATTAAGAGGACAATTAAAAAGAAGCTCCCATTATATATATACTTATCAAGTAAGATCGTTATTTGGTGAATTAGGTAAAGTTAGTCTAAGACTAAGCATCCACTATGTAACATAATATTAAAATAATTTAAATGAGCCTTTTTACCTTTATACTATTATTCTCTGTTGAAGATTCCCACATGCTTAGTGAAACGACTCAGTAAAAAAGAAAAATTACTGCCTCACACAGCTAGCCAAAAGTTAGTACTTTAGCAAGAGTTAAAACTTACACAAAAAATAAAATAAATAAAAAATAAAAAAGAAAAGGAAAC
>NC_029791.2:2766219-2768494 GCF_000816755.2 Arachis ipaensis | reverse complement strand
TTAAAAAACAGTTGTTTAATTTACTTGAGAAAAGAACAAATAAATCCTTGACTTTTTGCTCTGTAGATATTTTTGTCTTTAACCATTGAAAAATATTTTTAAGTTTCTGACCTTCACAAAATTTGGACGGATCAGTCTTTGACGGAGACATTTAGACGGATCAGTCCCTGACGAAGGCATTTGGACGGAGGGACTAATCTGTCCAAATTTTGTAAATGTCAGGAATTTAAAAGTATTTTTCAATTACTAGGAATAAAAATATCCGCAGAGATCTATTTGTCATTTTCTCAATTTTGTCAGAAATTTTTCAAACTCTGATTTAAATTAAAAAAATAAAAAAGGAAAAGAGTGCAATTGATAGGTAGATGCATCATAATCATAGTGCAAAGACAAAGCATAAATGGTGTCTTATTATTGGAGCTTGGAAACTTGTGCTGCCATTCATTTCATTCATTCACTCCCTCTTCTTCTTCTTCTTCTTCTTTTCCACCATTCTCTTCTGCCAACACTCTCTCATCTACTAAGGTAAGAACTAAGAACAACCTTTTCTACTCAAAATATATATAGCATCATGATCCTTAATTATTAATTATCAGTTTCAATTTATTATTTTCGATATATAGTTACTTATATACCTCTAAATTAAATTTCTTAATTTTTCTTTGCTTTGCATATTCCAGAAAGGAAATTAAATTAAAACACCACTTTGGAGAAGCTTCTGAAGGTAGATTTAAGAAGATTCTTGCTTTCCTTATAAAATTTTCCCATTATTTTTTATCTGATTTTTTTTTAAAATTTGGTGGTTTCAAAAAAAAAAGTCACAATATTCTGAATCAAGATCAATAGAAAAAAATATTGGTGTTCCAGTTATTTTAGCCGTCGATCTTAATCATATACATGATTGAAATCAACGGCTAAAATTACTGAAATACAGAGTATCATACTTTAAAATTTTCCAAAAGTTGATTCTGATTTTAGATTTGTGTGGTGTTTGTAGGAAAGTACTAAGAAAGATGGAAGGAAAGTATGGATTAGTTAGGGAACATAGTGGGATATGGAAATCATTGAGAGATGGTGACTTTGATGAAGAAGATGTTTGGTGTGTCCTTAACAAGGACACACATAACTCTGGTGCCCTTAAAATTAAGGAGTCTTCTCCTATTCCTGTCCCTAGATCAAGAATGATTCCAAGGCCTAATAGCACAAATAACATTAATAATAATAATAATAATAAAATTAATAATTCCTCTAGTGAAGCAAAATTCCATCAATTTCTTCAGCAATCAGCACCGGTCAACATTCCTGATTGGTCAAAGATGTATAATTCAGGTGATTATGTTGAAGATTATGGTAGTGATGAGGATTTATTAGATGAAGATTATGATCAATATGATGTTAATAATAATAATAATAATAATAAAATGTTGCTACCACCACATGAGTTTATTGCTAGGAGGCTAGCAAGGAGTCAAATATCATCATTCTCAGTGTTGGAAGGTGTTGGAAGAACACTCAAAGGTAGAGATCTTAGCAAAGTGAGGAATGCTGTTCTTACAAAAACTGGTTTTCTTGAATCACTATGAATATTTAATTAATAACATTATTATTATTGTTGTTGTTGTTAAATATTGTTATAGATACTAGTATAGACTATAGTATTATTATTAGTCCTTATAGCTAGTGTAGTGATTTTTAATTGGGGATGGAGAATTTTTTTTTTTCATGATTAATTATTGGGGTGTGATTGGGAATGATTTGTTGTTCTAGCCATTTACCATGTAGAAACTGAAAAAAAAAAAAAAGCAATGAATTAGATTTTGGTTTTCATCACAATATCTAGTGATGATTATTTATGTCTTTTATTTTATTTGTCTGTTTAATTTTCTTTGTAATTTTCTGATTGAGTTTAATTTTCTTAGTCTAGCAGTATTTTATTTTATTTTTCATTTGAGACGGTTAGTAAATGGAGTTAATAGAGATAACTCTTAATAAGCTGGAGAACCATAGGAACAAGTTTATCTAGACAGTCGAGTGGTCAGCTCACTCGTCTGCTTATGTAAGTGTTGGGGGTTCAAATCTGGAATGGGAGATACCGTGAACAAAAAAAAGACACTTTTTTTTTTCTTTTTAATTTTATGGGTGACTAATTTTTTTTTTTTAATACACATAGTATAGTGAAAAGTTAACTTATGTATTAGCTTTTATTGAAGTTGTTTTAGATAAAAAATATATGTTATTTGTACTTGCAATTTTGGCATAGTTGAGAGATAGCACA
>NC_029791.2:2765383-2766127 GCF_000816755.2 Arachis ipaensis | reverse complement strand
CATCAATCTTTGTTAAGATTTTTTTTATGTGAAACAAACTTTATTCTTACATGAATTAATTCTTTAGTAGTGGGAACAAAAAATTACTTAATTGTTGATTAGATCATGAATGCTTTGTTTGTATCCTCCACTTAATTAAAAAAAAAAAAATATCTAGTACTATTATTTGGATGAGTTGATTGCTTATCTGAAGTATAAATTAAATGATTTAATATGGAATAAATTACTTCCAATTGGATTATTATTAGACTAAAACAACACTTTAGTGTTAATCCCAATTAAGAAGAGACAGGAATCTGTGAATATTGAAATAAGGTGAGTCTAGTGGTGGACCTAAGCGATATAGTACCAAAATTATTAAATAATGGTGGAGAAATTGAAAATGACATTCCACCGGCTTCACCTCTTTGTCGTTAAGTTATTGACAAATAAAATTTGAATTCTCTAAATTTTAAATTTTAATTTTAGAGGGTAAAGTATAATTTTTTATTTTTGAATGATTTTTTTTTATGTTTTTTTTGTCTCACTTATAAAATAAATGGTGAAAGATCACACTTTACTCTCAATACAAGTAAATTAAGCATAATTTTTATGCATTATTATTAGATTGATTTTAAATTTTTTGAAAATTTAGTTGTCGAGAGTATATTTGATGTAAATAAAAAAATTTTGAGACAAAATTAAAATAAAATAAAATTTAAAAATATTTTTAAATTTTTTAATCAAATTTAAGGACAAAAAATA
>NC_029791.2:2755720-2765273 GCF_000816755.2 Arachis ipaensis | reverse complement strand
ATTTTAGTTTGTTTCATAATTCATACCCATCGATTATTGAGAATTACTTCTCTCATACCCTTTTTTTTTGGACGAATAAACTTCTCTCTAAAGTTTCATTATATATTCGGTTTTTTTTCTTTGGACTTGATTATATATTTGTTTATCGTATTAGGATATGGGCTTTGGGAGAACCTATCACAAGGGCCCAACAAAAAGATTATATCTTTAATAACCAGAAATTTAATATTTTAATTTAATACTTATCCTCCATTCATTTGTATTTGTCATTTTGACTAAACGCACGGTTATTATAAAATAAAACTTGAAGTCAAGAGCAATAACAAATATTAGAAGAATTTTCAATAAATACTTGTATAGATTAACAGTATAATTGATAATTTAGACAGATGAAGCAATCAACCTAGCAAGGTCCTATCATAATTAATAAGTGGAAACTAATCACAATCAAGAAGAATTTTGGGGTTAAGCATGGCCCATAAAAAAGATAGATAGGGATGACAAATGTGTGTCATATAATTTTATGACTCTAATATTTATAATTACAAATTTATTATATCTAAAATTATTTACCAGTTTAAATAATTTTTTTAAAATTATTTGATTATTTTAAAAATAATTAAAAATATAAAAAATTAATTTAAATTGATCAAATAGTTAGTTCATATCATCACACGTCTATTTAAGTAAATTTCAGACTTTAAATTTTATTTTGTGTATATAATATATGTATACTTTTTCCTCTGATGATAATCCTCTAATTGCTAGATTTATTAAAATTCTGAATCCTTTATATATTTCTAAGTGGAGTCTTTCACTTTATTAATGTGTATAATATTATTGTTAAAAAAATTATCAATAACCGAAATAATCTCTTTTTTGAAAAAGAAAAAGTTTCGGATCTAAGTGCGTGGCAGGGATAAGGGATGAAATATGGAGGTATGAGTCATGCATCGATACAAAATAGTACATGCATCAAATATATATAATAATATCTGATAATAATCTTATTATAAAAAGGTAGGGTTTTTTTATTTAAATAAATTAAATAAATGTATTTATTTAAGACACGTACACGTGATATATGTATATTTTGTTTACAGTGTGAACGAAATAAGGCTGGTCGACGGCTATAAATATATGTTCGTTGACAGCAAGGTTCTAGGCCCAAGTTTGAACATTTCGACCACTTTCTCCTCTCTTTTATCCATTTCTATCCATATTATTGAGTAATACGACGATGACGCGTACAGATGGTAGTGACGCTGAATGAGACTTGACATTATGCTGGGGCAAAGGACTTTGCGGTTAATTTTGGTATATTGACTTTTATGTAATCACGTGTGTGTATATATATATATATATATAGCCATGATTAGGGTACTTTCTAAGAACTAGAATATAGTTTGTATCATTATGAATAGGTCACTGATAGAAATTTGGAATTCTAGTTTATTTTCGTGTATTAGGTTGTTGTTACATAATTATTAATTTAGTCAGTAACTAGCCAAGTTTGATAATTAAATTATTAAGTTAAGTCAGATTTTGTTCGTTAGATTGTTAATAACTTTATTGAATGTTTTAAATTCGCATAACGGAAAGAGAAAATGTGTATTAGTTAAGAAGGTACATAGTTACAGAAAAATGTCGTGTCGGCATAAATTTAGTTAGTACATACGTGTAAGATTCTGTTAGACAGATGTATAGAATAATGAAGATAATTTGCTATGCTGATGGACCTATCCAACTATTTATTTTTTAATAATTGTGAATATATTTTTTTATTAGAGGTCTCATCTTCTCCTCCCCCGACGAGTGAGCCATACCCTTCCTCCATCCGATTCCATCGTCCCGTATCTGAGGGAGGCTGGATTCGGCAACACAGTGCCTCTCAGAAATTTCACATTTGACAACTCTCTTATTACGACATTCGTGGACGCGGTGCCTCTCATGTCCACCGGTATGCTCCCGTTTCATACTCCGGAGGCTACTATATCCCACAACTGCCACCGCATCCACAGGATCCTGCTATCCAACCCATACCTCATGCAGACCCTCGACCAGCCCGACTTCAGTGCCAGACTCAGTCTCCACCATGTGGTACTAGGCATAGACTCCACTATCAGGATCCCCACTATCGATCATGACTTATGTTTGTTGTTGACTTTATTTCCTAGACTATTAAAATTATATTATATAGGTGTTCCTTGTTTATTAGGTCGAATATCTTGTTTTTATATTTATGTATCAGTATATGACAGGCCTCTTGTATACTCAATACTTGTATGTTTTGTTAATGTATTTTCCTTTATTATGTCCATTGTTTTTATATTCGTGACAACTTCGTTCTTCATTTTGGCAAGTCGGTTACGATTACATATATATTAGGGTTAAGTACGATTTTGGTCCCTAAAGTATAGGTCGAAAAATTTTTTCGTCCCAAACTTTTTTTTTCATACAAAATCGTCCCCAAGGTTTAACTTGGTTTTAAAATCATCATTTTTATTTAAATTTTATAATTTATGACCAAAATATCTTAAGTAAAAATTTATTAAAAAAAAAAGAAAAAAAAGAAAAGGGAACGACGAGAGGGAGAAAGAGAATGTGAGAAGGAAGAAAGAGAATCGGGGGGAGGGAAGAAGGGGGAAGGAAAGGTGGCGACGTCGCCTATGACAGAGAGCAAGAGAGGAGAAAGGGAGAAGAGAGAGATTAGAAGGGAGAGGGAGACTGCATTCAGCGCCACCGTCCATCCCGTTCAGCCACCGCCGAGCCGTTGCCGAAGAGAGAGAGGGACGCGCAGAGTTCAAGAGGAGAGAGAGGACTGATCTGCTATTTCTTCTCTGGTTCCATTGTTCTTTTTCTTCTGATTCTGATTCTATTCTTCTGTTTCTGATTTTCACTATTGTCGTTGATTATTCTGCTTTGGTTTTTATTTTTTTGTTCTTCGCGTTGAGAGAGATGGTGATAGTTTATCTTCTCTTCTTGTCTTTCGCTGTTGCTGCTAGTTGAAATTGTTGCTACTGTTGCTATTTTTTATTACATTGGCTATGCTTCTGATTTCATTGTTGCTGCTAATACTGGAACGAAGAAGAAGAAAAAGAAAAAAAGATGTTGCTGTAATGGAGAAGAAGAAAACTGAGTATTTTGAGTATTTTGGTGAAGAAGGAGAAGGGCATTTTGGTCCGAAAGACGATTTTAAAATTAAGTTAAACCTTGAGGATGATTTTGTATGCAAAAAAGGGGTGGGGACGAAAAAAAATTTCGACCTATACCTTAGAAACTAAAATCGTACTTAATCCTATATATTACGTAAACAACAACCACTGAGTGTGTTTAGTACAAGTGTTCTAAAAGCAAACAACTATAAAAAGGGAAACAACTAGAATAAAACGAAACAACATAGAATAAAAGAACACAACTAGAATAAAACAAAACAACTACAATAAAAGGAAACAACAATAACGAAAGGACTATCAACCCAAAGCTTTGTCCGTGGGTTGGCTGGGACAACCCCTCCTAGTATGGCCGACTTGCCTGCAGAGGCCACACCGCTTCTCCTGGCGCTCGACCTCATCTATGTCATTCCGAAACCTAGTAGACACGAGTCTCCCAGTAGCCTTCCTGCGCATGAGTGGGTTAGGACAAAGTTGTGTCCCATACCACTCGGACCATAAGGAGTCAACCAGTATTGGTGAAAACCCCATCTCGTACACCTTGAATACAGCCTCCTGCCTGTAAACCGGATGAACATACGGTGCCCACTCGATGCATGCGGCGGCACACTTGGCAAGCGCATAGCGGCATGAGTAGTGGAGAGACTGAAAGAGGCCACAGACACACATACCCTCTGTTAGACGAACTCGAAAGGAACCTTGCAACCAACCCTCGAACATATGCAACTCCTCCGCAACAAACACTGAAGCCCGCCGATCAATATGAGTAACACAAATCTTCGGGAGACCTTCTCTGTTCTTCTCAATGGCTGCCATCAGCCTCTGGGAGAAGCGGTTTCTAGCAACCAGTTGTGACTGCGCCTCCCTGCCCTTTGTAACGAACAACTTCTGCAACCTCTCGTTCTTGATGCACACGATAGCAGAAATCAGCAATTATCGTGTACCCTTTAGAACTGTATTGATGTACTCTGACAGATTTGTTGTCATATGACCAAACCGCCGGCCGCTGTTGCAGTGTTGCAGCCATATCTCCTTGATGAAACGACCAGCCCAGTCAACCATTCCCGGCAACAAAATCTCTCAAGGCATCCATGTAGCACTCGTACCTAACCTTGCTTGGACTATAAGCGGCGTTTATAAGGTATCGCTTGTCCTCGGCTAACTTGAAACGAGTCATGAAGTTCGCCATCACGTGTCTAATACAGTAAGCGTGGAACGCCCTAGGAGGTTGCCAACCACTATCATCGGTGCTGAGTGCAGCCTTGATGGCCTGCGATCTATCAGAGATAACCAACAAGCCTTTTGTGGAGTGACATGTTGTCTCAAATTAGTAAGGAAGAACGACCATGACTCCGTACTATCGGACTCCACAATGGCAAAAGCAATAGGTAGGATCTTGCTGTTGCCGTCTTGTGCCACTGCAATAAGCAACACCCCACCGTATCTGCTATACAAATGCATGCCGTCGACGGAGATAAACGACTTGCAATGCTTGATAGCCTCCACACAGGATGGGAAAGCTCAAAAAATTTTGTCAAACGCACTGCAGTCGAACAATGTCAAACCCTTCTCACTCATATGTCCCAGCCTCATATGCCATAGTCTAGTGACTTCTGAATCAGACATGGAGGAAGATACAGCAGCAGTGCCTATAACGGTAGATCCTTGTAACACGTATTAAACCATTAGGGGGCTACCAACTTGATGAGCTTTCATCACAACTGGAGCGCCTTTTACAACCTTTAAAACACCATCACCGCCAACAGACAACCACCGAGATCCAATGTGGTCAACGAAATAAGGTTCTTTGACATATCTGGAACATGCCGCACCTTAGTAAAAGTTCTTACTACAACATCGTGTCGGGAAGGGAACTATAGCAGCTGATAAAGGCAGCTGGTGGAGAAGAACCGGGCTAAGAGCTGGGGCCTTAACAAAAAAGCTGCAGGAGCGACTGCCTTCGTTGATTTCCCACGAAGGAATCGTAATCTCGCTACTCCCCCTTTCTGTCCTAAGTGGGATTCAAAACCTTGTGTGAAGGAAAGGCTGTCAAAGTCGTTGACCATTAACCCGGTTGAAGGACAAATGGACAGTAAATCAACAGAATCGAGTTGTTTGCAGGATACGGATTCGGCAGTCGAGACATCTATATCTATTTCATTAAGAAAGAGAGGAAAGGATGCAAGCAAGGAAGCGTTGGACTAGAAGGTGCCCGTCGTAGTATGGTATGGCCCTTAGCTCACAAATGGTTCCCGGGAAACAACTCTGCAGCGCCTAAAGCAGTTTCGGCACCTTGTAGTATGACTCCTCTCAATCACCGTATATCTGAGCAATTGTCTTTTGCTTCACCATCCTCACCTTTCTGTAGGAGGGTTTGAAGTGATAGCTCTGTTGGATTGCACCTTGGAGGACAGGAATGCTGACGGATGGGTTGGACTATATCAACGGCAAGATGAGTATATCACCTTGCAGATGAGATTGTTGTCCAACTGTCGATGGTCCTGGGACATGATGGGTGCTAAACAAGTATGCGATCCACCAACCCTCCGGATCTCCCTAACGAAATAAAGCATACATGGTTGGAAACTACTCAATATATAGCAATCATAAATGAGTAAGTACGCCTCAATTAAACTTGAACTCACTAGTATCCGAGGTTCTGTCAGAGGGCAACACGGAGACTCCATGGACAGCCATTTGCAGCTTGACGGCAATGCACATGGTACTTTAATCGGTCCGATTTGATCACTCGGTACTCAACACTTCTGCGAATACTGTAGTTCTTCACACCCTGCATCTCAGCATTTGAATCTGTGGCCGACCCGAAACTCTACCTCACCGTCTGGGTTGTAATCCTCTTTCCTGGTGTTAGTGACTTGGTACATCTGATAGCGCCGGAATTGGGTGAGGGGAGGCAAAATATAGTGCACTGCTGTCTCGGCCGGCGTCTCCGGTACAAACTTGAAACTCCTCCTCATCATCCCCTTCAGAAGAATCACTATCGGTAACGTACTTTTCATTGGAGTCTTCCTCACCCACCTCTATGTCTTCCACTAGAATGGCAACATGAATCGGTGGTGGTGCGAGAGGTCGGTCGTACTGCATATAAGTCGAGTGTACAGAATCACCACCACCAACATCTCCAACCTCGGCGGATAGCTCCATCACTTATTCCACCATGATTCTCTCATGGATGTCAAACATGAGTCACACATGCTCGTCCCCCATGACCCGAATTAGTCGAAACTGGAAAACTCCATTACCCAACGGTGCTAGCAACCTATACCCCACCCTTCCGACCTCTCTCATCCCTGTGCCACCAAGATTGCTCAATATCAAACTCTTTAATTTGTACAACGAACTTACACGCCAAGTGCGCAATAGTAACGGATTCTCACACTCAAATATTATCCTGTTGTCCCCGTTTCTCATATGACATTTTGGGTAAACACACAAAACTACATATCCGCTATTATTAGACATTTTTGCCTTCTTTTTGTGAGAAAAACGGAAGAGAAGATGTGCAATGTTTGTGGAGAATGCCAAGAGTTGCACATCCTTTTATAGCTGTTGAAAATGTGTCATATTATATCTTATTTATATTGTAAATACATTAATTTAACACGTATTTTGTTTACATTGTAAACGAAATATACATATATCACATACATGTACCTTATCTCGTTTGTAGTGTAAACGAGATACGTTCAAAATTATCTCATTTATACTATAAATAAAATAATACTAGAGGATGAATTTTAGTAATAATTTTTAAAATTATTTATTTCAATAATAAATATATTTATTTAATTTATTTAAATAAGAAAACCTAAAAAGGTATGAATAAATTATTGAACTGATCGTGCATGTGTTACTGTCTTACTGATCAGTACTACATATATACATATACACACATGAATACGAATCACATATGTTTAATTTGTTTACCCTTTATATAGTTTAATATACAGACTTTTAAGTAAACTAACTTATTTTAGTCAAGTAATTAATTCATTCAGCTACTTAAATAAATATTAAAATTTAAATTTTATTTTATATATATAATAATATATTAATTAATAATAAATTTTAAATAAAATTTATATTTATAATAAATTAATTATTAATAGATTAAAAAAAAGAAGAAATACCGACCAAAAGTGTATATATAAATTAATATTTAATTTAATCTTTAAAATTTGAGGTCGGACTCAAATTAATTTCTAAAATTATAATTGATTCAATTCGACTCCTAAAATTTATAATAATAACTGGCTTTAGTTTTGGAATTAATTTTTGTAAATTGTATGTTGATTTTATACGTTAATTTGCTAAGATTTAGGCTTATCGTTTAGATTTTATGTGACTAAGATCTACTAGACTTTCTAAAAACTTAATTGACTTTTCAATATTCTCATAAAAACGATAATAACAAGTTCAATTTAAAAATTTTGTAACTCTAAAAGCAACAATCAAACTTTTGGAGTTCTAATAAATTTTAATCGTATAGAATTTGGGTAAAAAATTTAAATGATAATAAATTAATATATCAAATTAATACGTCATTAAAAAAATTAGTTCAAAAATTAGTATGAATTATAATTATAAATTTTGGAGTTTAATTTAAGTCTATTAAAATGTTAAGAATCAAATTGTATCATTTTAAATTTTAGAAGATAAATTAAGTATTAACTCGTATATAATCAAGTTAATAATAATGTAAGTATATCCATGTACTGTTTGCACGTGAGTCACAAGGTACCATAAAACTAATAGTTTATATACACAGTGCAACACCTAACACTCCACTAAAATTGCTTTTTATTTGGATGGATCGAGCCACATGAATAACGATAGAGAAACAGTGTAAGACCTAATAAACTTTTCCTGTAAAAAGATTGAGAATTACTATTTTATCCGTTCAACAATCAAGGTTTTTTTTTCTTTTAAAATTTTGTTTATATCCGATGACGTAGTATGAATTAGGATGCTCGTGGTGGAGTTTAGATCGGTATGAGTGAAAAAAAAATTTGATGTAAATATTAATTTTATTTGTGGTGTGATTTGGCTGGATTTGATATTTTTTGAGAGAATTCGGTTTAATTTTAAGCGGTTTGAATTGGATTGAATTTATGATTTTATAAATAAAAAAGTAAAATATATTTTTTGTTTTTAAAAATTTAACAAAAATTTTTGAAATATTTTTAAGTTTTATTATGTTTAAAAAATTTTCAATTTGTATCAAATATATCTTAGAATTTTAAATATAATAATACAATAATAATATTATAGTACAATATGTGATTTAAATTGGATTAAATTAATTTTGATAAGTAGATTTGAAATCTAATTAATCCAGTTTATAAAGTTGGTCAAAAATAGAATTTATTCAAATTTAAATCAATACAATTTTAATCGATTATCGATTTAAATTGAATTAGATAAACGGTTTAATTTAGATCGATTTAGATTTGGACACCCATAAAATAAATTAATTTCATAAGATTAATTATATTACCTCGTTCTCAGCATCCAATAAAGTTTATTTGCTTTCCTACTACTTAATTAAACATATACCTAATTTGATATAGATTATGAAGCACAGACACTTTGCTGAATTGTCGTATCTGCGTGTCGGACACATTTTGGACATGACACTCATCGATACTAGTCTACACGCATGTCTGCTGTGTCCAACCTATCTTAATAAAAAATAAAAAATTCTTTTTCGAACACACCTAAACACACCTAAATACCATCACGTGTCAGCGTGTCTAGCCTTATTTTTAACGTATATTCTTAAAATAAATTTAGATATAGTATATATTATTAATTATTAAAACAAAAAAAATATTTTAAATACTTGATATAATTAAAATAAGTCATTAAAAATAATTATAAATTTTAATTATATTTTAATATCAATAAAATATCAAAATATCATTACGATTTATCTAAAAAATACTTTATATTTTAGATATATGTTTGTCTCTGTGCCATGTAAAATTTTAAAATTCGCATACCCGTATCACGTATTGTGTCCTATGTTCCATATTATATCGTATTCCGTGTCCATATTAGTGTTCATGCATCATACGATATAGTGCACATATATGCGCATATATAGTTATACGCTTTATTTTCTCGTACAAAACATAGATTCTTATTATTAGTCGTATGGATTAAAAGATGATTGAAACGGAATAACCAAATTTAAATTGCGGTTAATATAATTTCTAGTTACAAGTGATAGACCACGTTTACAAAGGTAATTCATGTACTTCGTTCAAAAAATAATATATAATGGATATGAAAATTTCTTGCATGCTCTGAGAGAAACAAATATTTTTGCTATATATTATTTATTTTGCTTCATCTTA
>NC_029791.2:2748985-2755703 GCF_000816755.2 Arachis ipaensis | reverse complement strand
TCTTAGTTTATATTTTATATATTAATAATATATATTTTTTTGTTAAATCTTAATTTAAAAATAATAAAGTGAATCTATATTACTAATAACCTGAAAAGTAATTAAAGTATCGAACGAGAACCTAAAAATTGAGTTGTTTTCGAAACACCTAAAATTATAGTAAATACATCTTAATATATCTTACATCTTACATAATTATAACACCACCTAAAATACAATTAAGATAATATTTTTTTTTTCTAAACATGAATAATGAAGCTAGAAATTGCATCAACATCTCTATTATTATCCTTGAAATACTGCAATTCCTTGAATGCCAAATCTTTTACCACTTCCACTTCTTCCCAAAATCCCTCATTAACCATTCCTTGGATCATTCCAACATAAAATCCAAATTTTCTTAACCTTTCAATTTCCTCTTCACTCCCACCACCCAACACTGCTCCACATGAAGCCCCACATGCATGCAACCCCCCCTCATTTTTCTCCATAATGTCCATGATTCTCTCCACGTGGCATGACTCCTCACCGTCCGATTCACTCAATAAAATTTTTTTGTATTGGGCATCTATCAGTCCTTTTGATCCCATGGCGCGTGATATCTCAATGATCACGCGCAAGACCCGGTCCGAATTTTCTTGAACCGAGTCACAGGATCCAGACAACAACTCGAACCCAAAAGGTATAAGACCATCTCCTGTCATAAGTTCAATACCAGGACTAAAAGCCCGAAAACTCATAGTCTTGGATTTGGGCCTGGACATGGGCTTGGGCTTGGACTTGGGCTTGCTTGGAATTTGCTCATGTGTGTGATTAGCTGCAAGGAGGAGTACCAAGGCAGAAGCCGCCGCCATGGCTTGGTGGCGATCACCACTGAGAAGCTCGCCGGCGGCGAGGCAAAGAGCCGGCACGGTGGTTCGAGGGGCCGAGAAGACGAGATGGTGCATGGGCTCGAATACCACGAGTGGATCTTTATAGGGCATGACATGTTTGAGATGGGCTTCAATGTCGGCCTGCAAAGAAGCCCAATAAGGTTGAAGGATAGAGGGAGCAGTAGTAATAGTAGTAGTAGTAGTAATTGTTGTCATTTTAACCGCCGTGGGCTTAGGTATGTATGATGGACGATCATGATTTGATTTGCATGAAAAATGGACGGTTGGCTTGCCATTTATGTGGAGCATAGAACCAACCACCATGGTGGAATGAAGAAGAAAAGAGAGAAATGGAAAGAGCTTAGGCCTAGGGAGAATTAATAGGAAGAAAAGCTTTGAAGAGAGAGTGGAGGGCCTATGCTATATTTATATATGCTTCCTTAAATCATTAAATGAGTGACTGCTTGGGATAATGAATTGCATGTTATATTTGAGGAAAAGTACGACGAGCCAATGAAATATTTGTGCAATATGTATAATGGAGGTTTAGGTAATATTAGAGATATAATAATTAATGTTATTTTTTTTCATTAGTTGAAACTTTTGGGATGAGTGGTATCATGACATGGTATTAGAACTTTAGATCCAAAAAGTTAAGAGTTCAATTTTTGGAGAACCCGAAAATCAGTTTAAACTTTTGGGAAGATGTTTATTATCCCTAATATCCCTAGTATTCGGATGGTTATTCTAGATAGTATGGGGGATGTTCATTTTATAACTCATATAGCTCATTGTACACATTGTACAAATAAGTTATTATCTCCCTAGCAGGACTCTATATTTTAATAACCACATTGTTGATTTTAGNTACCTACATATTCTTTTTCTTTTAAAATAAGTGTTTCTTCTTAAAAGTTATTAACGAAAACTTTTATGTGTATTTAATTAATATATTACATGTATTTTTGTATTTTTGAATATATTTTTACTTTTAATATTAAAAGTGATGCATGAGAAATGAATAAAAATAGAAGTTTAGCTTTCATATCATGAAAAATCTACACAAAAGTGTAAAAAGTGTTATAAACATGATTTTTTTTAATTAGATTAAGATATGCTAGTTTTTAATATTTTTTAAAAGAAATTAAAAAAGACACCTCTCTTAAGAGGAAAAAAGTATATAGATAAGATAATGATGGTAGTAGATATAAATAATGGCCAAATGGGGCCACTGATGGGTCATAGTGACAAGAGGAGTTGAAGCCACATAAATATAGGTGTCTGCTCATTATGTTGGGCCGCCATGGGAGTTCTCACAGAAGACATCACATCCAACTCAAAATTTTTAGGTGTTAAGTTAATGGGTCTCTCATCTTATAAACTTTTTATTTACTCTTTCTTGTTTTATGCCGTCTGAATCACTTTTGTCGGGAAGACTTTTAATGCTTCACCTTGAATACCCCCATTAAAACCACCAGACCGATTAACCATCGGCTCTGATACCACTTGTTGAACCACTGTGGAGAATTTTCGATCACCGAAGAGATTTTGGAGAGGAATCAACCAATAAAACATAAGATGAAAAGACAACACATCCAACTTAAAATCTTAAGATATTAAGTTAATGAGTTTCTTATCTTATAAACTTCTTACTCTTCTTTACTTTTTTTTATGTGAGACTAATTTCAATACTCTTCACACTTGCAAAACTAACACATTACTAACTAGGAGATTTTTAATTTTAATATGGGGATTCTAATGGAGTCTAACAGCGTTATGAAGGTTTAGGGTGTATTACGGAAATGTGACGGCGTGGTAAAACAAATCGGACGGAGCGATTTGGTGGGCAGAAATCGGATGGACCGATTTCAGGGTGGAGATGGGTCGCAAATCGGTGCCACCGATTTGAGGACAATAGCCAGGTGTCACGCATGCACGCAGGTCCTGGTTGGCCCGTGACACTCCTTCTCCCAATGCAAGTGATGTAAACCCCTCCCCCCAACATATCATTTTCACTCTTCTTCGTGAATCTCTCTCTCAACCCCACACTTTCCTCTCTGAACCCCAAATGTCAGTCAGCAATCGTTAATGCACTGGTTGAGAGATGGCGGCCTGAGACTCACACGTTTCATTTTCCGGTTGGTGAGTGTGCCGTGACGTTGGAGGATGTGGCGATGATTCTCGGTCTGCCGACAAATGGACTTCCAGTTACAGGACCGACAATGAGTAGTTTTGAGGCATTGGAAGCCGAGTGCTTGCACCAATTTGGAGTTGCACCGAGGAAGACAGACTGTAGAGGAAGTTTTATAAAATTAACGTGGTTTAGGGGTTTGAAAGATCGTATAGTGTTGAATGATGATGTTCACATTCAGATGTATGTAAAGTGTCACATAATGTTGTTATTTGGGTTAATTATGTTTGGAGATAAGTCTGGTGCAGCAGTGCATTGGAAATTTTTACCTTTGCTCCGTAATTTTGGTGGAATCATACAGTTTAGCTGGGGTTCGGCATGCCTAGCACACTTGTATAGGTCATTGTGTAGGGCAACTCGTGTCGATTGCAAGAAGATTGACGGGCCACTGACGTTGTTGCTTACTTGGGCTTGGATCCGGCTACCATTTCTAGCGCCGATTCCCGGCAATCCCCGATTGTTTCCAATTGCAAACAGGTAATTGTGATTATTGTATGCATTAAAAGAAGTTCTAGATAATGTAATTTGTTTTTCACAAGATAAGTCAATTAATTAATTGTCGGATGGCAGGTGGCGTAACTGGGAGCGTGAAAACTATGGCTACCGATACACTTCGCTTGAAAATTACAGGAGGTTGTTAGATGATCTACAAGAAGGACAGGTATGTTGTAAAATACTAATACCGTATGTAGCTTGTTAAGTGAGTTAATTTTTGGGTACTCATCTGAATTGTTCCATGTGTCCAGTTTGTTTGGCAGCCTTATGGCATTGGAGACATTGACCCATACTTGATTCCTTTAGCCATCCGTCATAATTTGGTTCTTTGGAGTGCCAGAGTGCCACTTATATCCTTTGAATGCATCGAGTGGCATGCAACTGATAGAGTCATGAGGCAATTTGGTATGAGACAGGGTGTTCCTACTCTAGAGCAGGATTTAGGTGCATCACACGGCGAAGTTCTAACTGGGCCCAAGAATGAAGATTGGGCCAATACCCACTCTTCTTGGGTGATGCAGTGGACCAACCGGTATAGTCACATTCTCTCTGATGACTTGGTGCCTTTACATTATCAATTGGAAAGTTACATGGATTGGTACCGAGGGGCATATGGTGACCACTTGCAATTGTCGAACCTTGTATTCCAAGAGAATCCAGAAGGTCCTCAGCCACCACCGGCACCGGAACCAGAACCGGAACCGGAACCGGAACCGGAATCAGAACCGGAATCGGAACCGGAACCGGAACCAGCACCTTCACCACCGCCGCCACAGCATGGGGTTGACTATTGGACATCATATGTTCCTGACATGCATCCGTCGGATTTTTTTTCATCCCCAGTCCCGGTACATTCACAGTATTGGGGTGGTACACAGTATGAGTATGGAGAGCATACTTCATTCAGTCAGCTGCTTGGTTTAATTGCTTCTGCAACTGTCTTCGAATCCAGCTTCGAATGGTCTTGAGAAATAGTTGACCTGGTACACGTGTGACTTCCATTGTACCTCCTTATCTCCCAACAGTACTTCTTATGCATTTTGGTTACCCTGATCAACCAGTCACAACCATTACCATATTCTGTACATTTGGCATAGAATGTCGTGGGTTCCGACTCATATACCCGATAGTCTACACTTCTTCGGATGGTATAATCTTTCATTGCCTTGATTACTGCCTCCCTTGAACTGAATTCCATCCCCACTGTGAACTCACCATCCGCCACAACAGGAAGGGCTGCATACAGCAAAAGAAAGAAATCCTTTATTATGTCCTCAGTAATAAATTACTTACTACAACTCAAATACTAAACACACTAGAACTATATAAGCCTATAATAGTCTTTTTTTTTTCGCTGATCTATCTACGCAAAGAAGCACTAAATACAATTCATAATAAAGAACTACCTATTAATAAAAAAAAATCAAATGCTATGGTCACAAATGACTATCCACATATGTTACGCATCTGACTTATTTATCAGCTACATCAGAGTTTCACATGTCTATCTAGCTTTACGCACCTGAATTCATATATTGCGGAAACTCCGGTGCGTGCATAGCCTCCAAATCCAACGACCGCATGAAAGAAGGCTCCTGAAACGGATGCGGGTTTGCTACTGCATTTGCAACTTCTACCACATCTGCGTTCATATCACCGCCAGTTTCATCTTCGTCTTCACCTGGACCAACGATCTCGTAGTTACTTTCAAATTCATCCTCGCTTTCACTATTATAATCTTCCAACTCAATGTTACGGTCTGCTTCGGATTGCTCAAACTCAATATACAACTCGATGCACGACATTCGGTGGCGATTATCCATATACAATGAAAACATTTCATGCATACTCGCTTCATCTGTGACGTACTTGGTCTGAAATTGAACGAACCCACCAAACACAGATAACGGATACCGGTACAAAATACACGATACTCTCCTAAATCTTTGAGAATCTATCTTCTCACAAATCACCCCTTTCAATTCCTCAAATGATAATGTGAACAGAATAACAACATCTAATGGATTCTCACACACAAATTGAACCCCCTCATATGTTTCCAATAAAATCTGCCCGTAATAATAAATTTTCAACACAACTCTATCATCCATAATAGTATACGTACCTGACTAAACTCACTATTCCAGAAATTTATTCTACTTCAACAGGGAGGGAAAAAGAAAGAAAAATCAGAGGAGGAGACGAAGAACAGCTGGGACGAGGAGAGGAAGAACAGTTGGGACGGCTACGAAGAATTGAATGTGACTTCTGTGATATTTTTCATCTTAAGAATGCACTTACAGGCAAATCGTAGGGACCGACCGTGTTCGTATCGAAATTTGTGCGCATCAGAAATCGGTGGGTCCGACCGGTCCCCTCACGAATTAAAAAAAAATTTCCTCTCTCTTGAAATCGGTGGGACCGATTTCCATCCTCTTTGTTAACCCACAAATCGGTTGCACCGATTTCTAGCTCAACAACCTCACACAATTCGGACCCACCGATTTGTGTTCCTTCCTCAAATTACTTGAAATCGGTGGGTTCGATTTCTTTCCCACAAGATTCCAAACTCAACGCCGTCATAATAGTGTAATTCACCTGTAATGATCATAATCCAGCTAAACTCACGCCAATAAATCATATCAAAAAAAATGAGCCTACTAACTAGTGCTCAATTATTTATTAAAAATATTATTTATATATTAATATTAAAATTAGTTGCTATCATTAACTATAAATATATTTATATACTCTATATTAATAACTAATTTTAGTGGCTAATTTTAATGTAGATTTAATATAATCGATTATTCATGCAGGTAATATTAATGGATATTTGTCTTTGCGATGCGAATCTTTTTTAAGTTTTTATTTTTAGTTGTGGACCATTATTAAAAGAGGGAAAACATGGATAAATTAAAATGACACACGTGAGTCCATAATAATACTGTAACAAATTAACAATCATGATATTTTGTCTTTTTTTCTTTTTTCTTTTTTTCTCTTTGTGCCTAATACAACATGACAATCTCATGTTTATTAACCTATATATTTAGTTGGATCTTGATTATAAGTTCTTTTTTTTTTTAATATGATAAATTTGAAAATTAGATATGGGAGGATGTAGTATTCCTTAACCGAATCCTCTAGTAATCTGAAG
>NC_029791.2:2746537-2748946 GCF_000816755.2 Arachis ipaensis | reverse complement strand
AAATCGAATATCCAAAATTTTTATTACAAATATCTAATTTATAATATTTTTTAAATACTTCTAAATTATTTTATATTACTTTTTATATTTTTATATATATTCACACTTTTTTAAAATGTTCTATGACTTTTTAAAATTTTCTAGAACCTTTTAAAATATTTCGAGATCTTTCAAAATATTATTCTAAAACATTTTGAAATAGTTTAGAACATTCTTAAATATTTTAAAAGTTAAATTACACAGTTGATCCCTACACTTTTAGTAAAATTACAAATTGATTCCTACTTTTTAAAAGTTTGTAATTAGATCTCTAAAGAGAATCAAAATTTGTAAATTAGTCTTTGTCGATCAAAAAGTGTTGATTTAACCGAATATTTTTAGAATATGTTGAGAATATTCTGTTAAAATAGAAAATATGTTGAGAATATTCTGTTAAATCAAATATTTTTTAAACCATGAAGACTAAATTGTAAATTTTAATTATTTTTAGAGATCTAATTACAAATTTTTAAAATGTAGAGACTAATTTACAATTTTACTAAAAGTGTAGGGACTAACTGTATAATTTAACCTATTTTCTATGCTACTGCTAAAAAAAATATACTTACCACCAAGATTTCATTATTTAAAAATATTTAAATCAAAATCAAAATATATATTTTTTTAAAATTGGCCCAAAGTAAAAATCAAAGTTGAGCTGAGCACACCAACTGGAGGCCCAACCCATGAGGAGGGGGCAAGACCTTCCCCTCTTCCTCATTCTTAAGATTTACCGTGACAACCCGCTTTAAATTTAAATTCAAATTTTAAAAATCGAAAATACCACTGGAGAAAAAAAATTTCTGAAATCGATCGAATAAAAAAGATTTTTGATACTATAGCTTGGATATTGCCGACAATATAATCAGCATGAAAGTTAAATTGGCATGTGAATTTCATGAATTTGCCAGTGTCTATATATATATATATATATAGGTCCCATTTGTACGTGATGATGACAAAAATGACAACGAAATTTGACTGACAAAGTTCTATTACAGTATGCAAATTACTAGCTTGTACATTATTATTATTTCTCTATATATTTGAAGAAAATGTGCACATTTCCATTATATAGTTGTCGCAAACTTGAGCATTTTTCAGCTTTTGTTTAACATTAATAGTTGAAATAATTATGTAATTTAGAATTAGTTTTGAACAGTTAAACAATGTCTCTTCCAAACCACAATTTTGGAATTTAATATTTATGAAAAAAGAAGATAATAAAATCACACACAATTATGCTAAGTATATATTATAATCAAATAGTAAAATCAGTTACTAATATAAAATATTTATTGAAATACAAAATATATAACAAAAATAAATTTAATTATATATAGTTGGGCTGAAGCATAGGGATGTTAAAAAAGTGATAAAAGTTTTTGGCTAAACAAAAGGAGAGGCATATAGCTAAGTGAGGCCTAATTTTTTATTGATCCAAAATTGTGAAACCGTAGTCCCACTTACTTGATTAGTAGATTCACATATAATATTTGTTTAATACTTTGGGCTCAACAGAAGGAACTGTTATATTTCTTTTAAAAAAATTACCTAATTTGGGTCAATACCAAAAACTAAAAAATAAAAATCCAATTTGATTTAGGTACTATATCCAAAATTTAGTGTATTTTTTTCAAATTTAGAGGTTAAAGTAGTATAACTAGAATTTCATACCAAATTACCATCTTAAAAATCACTTTGGAATTTAACTTGTTAATGAAGATTATCTTACTTTGTTTAGTTTGCATTTAGTTTTCTTTTTTCTTGGACTTCGACCTTGTTGGCTTGTTTTAACATAAAAAAATTATATGTTAAATTGATAACTTAGTATCAAATCGTCTGGTACTTTGTCCGTTCTCTCTTTCTTGGTGAAGGAGAGAGAATTTTACAAACTGATACAATTAAGAGAGTCTTGTTGAAAACAGGCCCTTAAGACTGACTGCGACTTTGACGACTATTTGAACTAGTTTCATAGGCTTGATGGACCTTTGGGAGTGAATCTGGCTAGGGCGCCCTCGTAAGGCGTAGGGTAGGGATTTAAAACCGTAGCGTAGGCGAAACCTGGTAGCCCACCCAGAATTTGACCTTATCCGGTCCTAGAAGGAAAGCGACTCTTTTCTTTTTCACCAGGAACATGAACATGAACGGCATTCGTTAGACTTGAGCAGTAGGTTTCGACTCGGTCAGCTGTAAGGATGAAGATAAACTTCAGCTAAAGAGAATGAATTAAACTTAATTTTATCAAATAACGAACTTATTTGCTGGGTTAAATAAAGTATTGGAATTTAGATTTTGTTTTTTATATACATCAATCACTTATTGAAGATTAAATTTTCTACAAATTAATTCTTTTAACTTATTAAAATG
>NC_029791.2:2739787-2746345 GCF_000816755.2 Arachis ipaensis | reverse complement strand
TCGGCATCGTGTGTTTCTATTTTTCTGAACATAAATAAACAATTTTTTCTTTTAAATCCCTAAATACTAAGAACCTCTTTCTGGGATATTGTATTGTGTTGTGTGTGTATTTTTGATTCAATCGTGTTTGCACATACTTGTCTCTGTTTTTTGCTGTTTTGATTTTTTTGATGGATAAAGGTAAAGCTTCCAAGGAATTAGAAACCTCTCTGCAAAACCTCGATTTGAATCCCCAATCCAACGTCAAGAACAAAACTTCCATTGCAACTAACCACCATCAATTTCAAGGTAATTTGGTTTTGTATGTAATCAATTTTATTTTTTCCTGAGGTGGGGTGTTTTGTTTTTGTTTGTTTATTGGTAAAGCTTCAAACTTTCTGAGCTCTATGATGAATTGCACTTGCTTTGTTTTTGGGGTATGGTCAATGGAAATTAGAAGAAAAAAGAGGGAGGGGGGTTGGACAATTAATTAGCTTGTGTGAAAATTTCAGATTCAGTTCCAATTTATAGAAAATTTGGGAATGGTGAATAAAATACATTTGGAGCTTTTATTGAAGTTTGATTCCATATGATTATATACCTATTTTGATTATGGTAGCTGATGTTGTGAAAGTAGCAGATTGTATACTTAGGGATTTTCCTTTGAGGCTTAGAATCTGTGTTTGTTTATTGTGACTTGTGCTAATGATATTCAAGGAAGTTCAGTTTGAGTTTTGCACCTTAATAGGATTGTTAGAATGTGTTTTGTATTCTTTGATGGAGCCAGTATGTATGTGTCTTTGGTTGTCTTGAGGTTTAGGTAGTTTACTCGTGGATCATAGGTTTTGAGCCATGGCGGCGCCTTAATATGGTTCAATTTTGGGATAAAATTATATGCAGGACTACTGCCTAAGAAGATGAAGCCTCCAAGTTTGGTTAGCCTATGCATTGGAGTTATCGGAAAACATTTGGAGGATATTATTACGGATTTGGCGGAGATTGCTATCGGTTTGCCAGCTGAGATAAAGGTAGTTTTCTAGAGAATGATTCTACCTGTTAAATCTATTGATTGGTCATTTATTCAAGCATATATTTCTGTAAAGAAAAATTTCGAAGTTGTAGCCTGCGCAATGCGAATGCACGTAAGAAATGTTTGTAAACTTTTTCTCTAGGAGAGCCTTTTTGTGGGTAAAAAAAAAACTGCTTTATTGCTTAATTTCATGAACAACTTTATTCTTAAGAATCTTTTATTGCGCTTTGTACGGATAAAGAGGTCATGCATAAGATGCATTCTTACAGTTAAAGAATTAATTCTAAATGATAGACGGCAGTGGCAGCTATTGCGAGACGGAGAAAGTTGTTGAATGATGATGTCCTGATTGCATTAGCTGATACTTCTTGGGAATACCTTGATGTCTCTGGATCAGATGTTTCCGACATTGGCTTGATTAAAGCAGCCGAAGTATGCAGATCAATTAAAGCTCTGGATATAAGGTATAGGATTATGATTCTGTCGAAACAATTACCAAGCAAACACGTTTGCCGCCGTGTCTAGTGTGCTTTTTTTTATATTATACTTCTCTCTCTTTTTCAGAGTCACTTGATATATTGAGACTATTTGCAGCCGATGTACCAAAATCACTGCTACTGGTATATCCGAACTTGTGAAGCACTGCCGTTTATTAGAGACATTGAGATGCGGGTACGTATCTCTCATCATCCATTGTTAGTCATATTTCTGTTATAAAGTTTGCCTATTTTCAATGCTCAGAAGTTGAAAACCAGAAATTTTCTTAAATGGGCCATTTTAGTATTATGTTCATATGCCGGATTTCAATAGTTCGTATAAGTAAATTGAATTCTTTAAAAATGATCAAGATTCATGACATTGTTACATGCTTTTCTGTTCATAATGTCAAGATTTGACTTTGGTGCTTGATTTCTCCTCACAATGGTAACATTCTCTAAACTGGTGACTGGTGAGAGTTGTAGATAGCGAAAAAGTTCTCTCTCTTAACCTTTTTAAAAATAAAGTATATTTAGAAAGTGGAAATTTTTTTATGTAATTGAAGATTTAAGACAAGATTATTGGATAATGTTGCAGAGGGTGTCCGAGGAGCGATCATACAGCTCGGAGGTGCTTGAGTATATTTAAACCGAGGCTAGACTATGTCAAGGAGGATTCCTGGGAGGAGCTCGATACGAAAGAAATTTCCAGTGGCGCGCAATCACTCAGGTGGCTAGTATGGGTATGAAACTATTAAATCTTTCTCTTTTGTAATTGAATGCAGATCTTTGTCCTCACAAATGCATGAGTCATTAGACGCTTAATTTTATGGTTTTCTTTCTGCAGCCAAACATCGACAATAATTCGTTAGACGAGATATCTACCGAGTGTCCGCGGATCATAGTGAACCCGAAGTCATCTGTGTTCGGGTTTATGGGAACTCAGGTTCCTTGGGAAGCGTTACGAAATACCGTATTGGATGATGTGGCTGTGAAGGATATTGATCCCAAGACATGGAGAGGGCGTGGTTTTGCAGTGAAGCCCGCTTCGCCCTCTCCTTCAACCTCCCCCGAATTATCAGTGGCCGAGAAATTCCGGCTCGCCTTTGAGGAAAGGGACAACCGGTTAGCTCCAAAGCGAGCGAAAAATGCACGACAACACCAGCGTCGCGCGGTGCGAGAGTTAATGTTGATGAGCACAAGGGCTAAGGCAATGGTCTTGGCCTCACAAGCAAGCAAGTCTCTTCACAGCAGAAGCTCATAAAATTATCAGATCATGTGGTGTTTTATTACTTTGTATATATATGTAAGAAATTTCATTAGTTCTTCACTAAATTTTTAGAAAATTTCCTTCAACAAGTTGGAAACATCACGGGCTTGAGATGAATGGAGGTGTGAGGTTTTGACAAAAGTGCAAATTTATTTGCATGCTGCTTGGTTTTGATGAAATTGATAAATTTAAGATGAAATCTGAACAGAGTACTCTTAGATAATTCAATATCCATTCTCTAGAGACTATTAATTTTTTTTTCTTTTAATGTCAAATTTATAGTAATAAATAAGCAAATGCTTGGTTTATATTCTTGTTAATTTGTTATGGAGGTGTAAAAGCAAGATCAAACATGACAACACAAAATACTATACAGTATTTGTACATAATAATAATACGAGAAATATAAAAATTAAAAAAATATTGAGTTCAATCGCATATTTATTTTTATTTCTTCCAATATTTTCTAATTCGGTATTAGGTTGGGTTTGTTTCTGAGAATAGGATAAGATAAGACACTGATTTGTATTCTGTTTGGTGATAAACTAAAATAAATTATAAAAATTCAATTTATTCTCATTTTTTTATTCAAAAAATTTGAGATGAAAAATATAATAATAAAAAATATAATTATGAAAAATTAACAAGAATAATGAAAGAAAAAATGAAAAATAAGTTGTGTCCTTTTAGTGTCTCCGTGTTCTTCCTGTCAGGATGAACACAAAATATACTAATTCAGTGTCTCTGCTCTGTCCATGTTTCCTCTGTCAATTTGTGTCCTTGTGTCTCTGTCCCAGTGTCCTGTCTCTGTAAACAAATGCAGCCTAAATGACAGAAATATAAAATTTTGTGTTATTCTATTTGGTGATAAACTAGAACAAAAGATAAAAATCTAATTTATTCTCATTTTTTTATTCAAAAAATTTGAGACAAAAATATAATAATAAAAAATATAATTATGAAAAATTAACAAGAATAATGAAAGAAAAAATAAAAAATAAGTTGTGTTTCTTGTTAGTGTCTTCATGTCTTGTCATGGACACAAAATACACTAATTCAGTATCTCTGGATATATTGTCTTTGTTTATGTCTCCTTTGTCAAACACAATTTCATGTCTGTGTTTTTGTCTGTCCTGTTTCTGTCAACAAACGCAGCCTTAATGACTAGTTTATTGTAAATTTAAACTTTATTTAAGAGTATATTACTATTCAATGAATAAATTAATTATTTAACCAACTCAAATTGGTTAAATTATAGAGACAAAATTATGTATTCATATATTAATACAATAATAAAAATAATATTTTATGTAATGATGCCCTAAAAAATAAAATTTAATTGAAAAAATCGTTAAAAATATTTTATAAAATGACAAAATTAAACTAAAAAAATATAATCACCTAGTTGTGAAGGCAGTATAAATTTAAAATTTTTAATTTTTGTAAACCAATATTTTTTTTTTCAATTACTAGTTAATATTAGTCACCAAAAAAAATTACTAGTTAATATTAAGCTGAAGCTTAGAAGCAAGCAAGGCAGAGTAACTAGAAACACACCAAAATGTGGAAGAGAGCCTTCGTCGGCGCCGCCACGGCCGCCGCCGCCCTCCGCCGTCCATTCCCCTCGTTAATCCGCGGCGCCACCAGCAGCTCATCGTCCAACTCAATCTCTTCTGCCGTGAACTCGATGCTCCTCCGCTCCCTCAAAGACCACTATCTCGAAGTCGCCAAAATGAACATGCCCCCTGTAATGCTCTCTTCTTAAACCCTAAACCTCTCAAATTAGGTTTTATTTATTTATTTATTTTCTGATTCGTTATTTGTCGCAGAAAGTTGGACCTCCATCGCCGTTCACGATCGTAAAAGGCGCACTCGATTCTAACGGCCCTGTGCTGAAGCGGAACTACGGCGACGAAGAGATCACAATCTACGTCATGCGCTTGGCCGCCAACGACGACGAAGACGGCGACGGCGGCGGCGGTGGCGGAGTCATTGATCAACTGTTCATTCACGTGGATGTGTCGAAACCAAATCAGAACGAATGCTTGATGTTTCTGTGCGGATTATACGAAGATGCTCTGGGGATTCACTCAGTTTCAATGAGACCTAAGCTTCAAGAATCTGGTGGCGGTTACCTCCTCGTTCCTTCGCAATACGCTGGTCCATCTTTTGCGTAAGTTCACAATTTTTTATTTTTTATTTATTTTAAAATTTTATAGCTTAAAAGTTTGTGTGTTTGGTTCAGTTCCTTTGTTAGGGCATGAAATGATGCAGCTAATTGGTTAATGATGTTAGTTAAGCTCATTAGGAAGGTAATCAAACTCTGGTGTTCACAGGAACTGGAAAATTGAATTGCTGAACTCAAATTGTAAGCTCTTAAGAGTTTACTAGTAAAATTGTTACCTTGATTTGGGGACCTAAGCTTGTTATCAGTTTGATAAGCTTGCTAATTAGGGTTGGTTTTAGGTGGCAAATTAACAATTTTTCCTTTTAGTGAAAATCGTAGGCAGCTCTTCATCTACTTGGATAAATGTTGAAGAGTTTCTAGTCTAAGATAACAGAGAAACTTAAGTATTAGTTTTCTAAAAGCAAAAGGGTGCCTATTTTCTTGTTACTATGCCCTAAGGCAAGGAGGAGTTTGGTCGAATTGGAAGGGATGAAGCTTGTGTAGTTTGATGCATTAGTGGCGTTGTAAAGCTTAGACAAAGATTGTTTAATCTCTTTTTGCCAGAGTAACAGTTGATTGCCAAAACATGCCAACTCAGTACCCCGTTCACAGAGATTATCCCAGGGGCAAACGTGAGTCACAATTGCATATTTGGAGGACTAGATTAGGTAAATTGAAATTTGGGGGTTGAAAATGAGGCCGGGATCTAATTTCACGGGGGGCCAAAATGGGTATTAACTCGCCACATAGAAGAAGCATTCATTTTGGTTTAGACTTAGAGTTTGTATGGTCTTATTCCATATAGTTTAGGGCAAATTACATTTACATGATCACCTCCTCTAAGGATTCATGAAATTCGACTGGATTCTCCTCTATTTATGAAAACCTGTGCTAATTTCCCTCCAAGACTTAGAAAATAATGTAGTTCTAAATAAAACACAAACCAGAGCTAGGTGGAAATCAATGGCACTTGAACGAATAGGAGAGTCGGGTTGAATTTTAGCAAACCTCAAGGAAGGTTAATGCAAATGTAAATTTTGAAATTTTATATTTTTGATGTTTGTAAGTGAGAATGGTTCATGCTATGTTTGACGGATAAACATGTGAATTGACAGAGACCTAGATGAATCCATGAGGGATGCATTTCACAGTTACATAGAGGAGAGAGGAATAAACGAGAGCCTCTTCAAGTTTCTACAAGCATGGCTCTATGTTAAAGAACATCGAAATCTATTGCGTTGGTTCAAAACCATGGGCTTGTTCATTGATGGCAAGAAGCCTCTTACACCTTCTTCCTAATCCTCTCTGTTAGAGCATGTATTTTTGAAATGGACTCATATAGTGTTCAGTTTTCACAATATGAAATTATGAATTTAGAACTTGTTGAGTTTTGATTATATCTTATTTTTTATTTAGAGGCCCTAAAGTTTCTTAGTGGACTATTTGAGTTAATTATTTATTTTGGAGGCACTCTAAACAAATATAGTTACATGATTCATTGATCATACTACTAGTAATAAGTAGTACATCAAATTAAAAAAACGAACCCTTTATATAACAATAATATTCAAAATCTCGAGGTAATTTATTATTATTATTATTATTATTATTATTATTATTATTTGTTCAAGTTATG
>NC_029791.2:2735528-2739776 GCF_000816755.2 Arachis ipaensis | reverse complement strand
GCATTATAGTTTATGAAAATTTCATGGAAACTAATAAGGGAATTGTCGAAGCATTTTATTAACTTGATAATTTAATCACATGATGTTAATGTTTTGTAAATTTATCACGAATGTATATCTATATATGGTATATTAATTCTTAAAATTTAGAATGATTGAGAACAGAAAAAAAAAAATCAAATTAAAAGGAACATGGTTAACATTTGGAATTTAAAATTGTCCAAAAAATATAAAATAAGCACCAAATTA
Source organism: Arachis ipaensis (assembly GCF_000816755.2). Classification (NCBI taxonomy): domain Eukaryota; kingdom Viridiplantae; phylum Streptophyta; class Magnoliopsida; order Fabales; family Fabaceae; genus Arachis; species Arachis ipaensis. The sequence continues at coordinate 2,739,527 of NC_029791.2, read as the reverse complement.
AACATCATTTATTATTAGTAATTAAGATACCAATCATTGGCCTCTTTCAACAATTATTCAAAGCTTACCAAAAAAAATTTCAATTGAACCAAGAAGCTATAGTTGGATTGTCCCACTCAAACTGCTCCATATTGCTGCTTTGTGCTTGCAAAACTTCCGAATTTGGTTCAGCTTCAACACGTTGGGTTTGGAGCTTGTAGAAAGTAATCTGAGTTTGAATTTTTGCTAGTTCAATTTCTGCATTTTGAATTTGTTCATACAATGAAGAGATAATGCCAACACACCCATAAACAGGGTCATGAATCCTCCATTTTGCTTCTAAATACAATGCATTTGCAGCTTGTTCTCTTAGATAGGTTGGAATTCCCTGCAATAGTTTACAAAAAAAATTATTGCAATTATTCGATAGATTCTATAAGGATACTCAATGAAGAAAAATTGCAGATAAGCAGTGGTATAGGTTGAGAAAATTTGTTGAGGTCAAAGAATTTTTTAACACAATATATAATGATGGTAAAATTAAACTAAAGTTTGGTTAAGAATATCTATTAATCTTTTTCATTCAATAAATGTATTAAAAATTAGTTTTTAATTCTTTAATAATAGGTTTTTTCTTTAAAATGTTTTCTAAGCATGACATATTTTTAAAAGGCTCCCCTCAACATTAAGCAACACTCATCAACGAGAACAGTGACCAGAGTTTACATTGTAGATACAAAAGCAAAAAATAACTCTAACAAACAACATAAAAGAAATGCCAATGAGTTATAACTCAAATGACATAGTTTCCCCATACTCAGAGGTTGCGGGTTCGAGTCTTCTATCTTTGGTAAAAAAAAAAAACAACATAAAAGAAATGTTTTGTACAATATATATATTTTCTAAAAAATATATATACTTCTTTTAAAAAAATCTCAAGAGACTACAATTGTTTATCAAAACAAATCATGTTCTTAATTCAATATTAAACATTTTCATCATTTGCTAACATTAAAATAATAATATTTTGTATTGATACTCACATTCACTATTAAGGTTAAGATAGTGTATAGTACCTTTTTTTCATAAGATAGTATATATTACTAAATATTATTATGTTGAGGTAAAATAACCTGAAGCATCTTTCCAACATTACTGCCACCGTAGATTTTGTGAACACAAGCAAACTTTTGAGGATCATTGGCAGGAAAACATGGAGAGAAAATGCAATCAGAAGGGCATTTTCTTCTTTGATTCTTGCAAGCAGCACATCTTTCAGAAATCATGATATGATATCTATATAAAGAGATATAAGATCCAGGTAAGAAAATCTAGCACACAAAAGATTTCTTCTTCTCTATATTATTGGTCTTAGTGAGAAGAAGAAAATCTAGACAAAATTTGATGTAATTTACTAAAAGGGGATGATTTATATACTTTTACCTTAACTTAGATCATGGTTAGGTTTGTTGTTGATAGTTAATTAGTTATAATCTTAACGGCTAAATTTTTTAATTGCATTGTATTATGGAGGAAAGTTTTCAAATAAAATGAGGTAGAAAAGGAAAGCTTTAATAATGGTTTAATAATATATTCAACAATTGAATATGCAGACTAATAAATGGACCCTAATATATATGGATAGATAATACATTTTTTCAAGTGAGTTCATATTCATATACAGTAGCTCTTAAACCAAGGAGGAATTTTTTAAATTTTTTTGATAATTTAAAATACTATTATGTGCATTTACTCGCAGCACATGTTTATTCATCATCTTAAAAAAAATGAGAATATAAACTGGATTATCGATCTTCATTTTAATACAAAATATACATGAAAAAATTTTAGCTTAAATCTAATATTCTTTTGTCTCTTCTTGGAAAACTAGTTTGGCAACTTTTTCACCATCCCAACAAGCTATGGGTTCAACTGTTGACGGAGAAATACCATTCTTCTAAGGATGATTGTTTTAGTCGGTCTCGAGGAAGTGGATCTTATGTTTGGAAGAGTATATGTCGAGTTTGGGATATCCTGAAGGAAGGTTTTAGTTGGTGCATTGGGGATTTGGAACAGAACTTTTGGTTTTCTAAATGGAGAAGAGAGGGGCGACTGTGTCAGGAGATGGATTATGTTCACATTTCTGATTCGGATCTCAGGATCTTGGACCTTTGGTCATCTGGACAGTGGAACCTTGAGAATATCTATTCTCCTCTGAATCAGTCTCTGCAGAGCAACATTAATTCTTACAACCCAGATGTTCAAGCTGGTTCAGAGGTCGGTTGGTGTTGGACTGGTGCGGCCTCAAAGGTTTATGATGCTCATAGTGGTTATTTATGGCTCAGTAAGAAGATGTTTAGTTGGGAGGATAGGGGTAATTGGCTTTGGCTTTGGCGTCAACATGTTCCAGAAAAGCACAAATTTTTGGCCTGGCTATGTCTTCGGGAGGCTCTTCCTACTGCTGCATTTCGTTTTAGAAGGGGCATTTCGCACACGGATAGCTGTCCACGATGTTTCTCAAGTCAGGAGTCGGTTTTACATTGTATTTGGGATTGTCCAAAAGCCCAACTTGTTTGGCAAGCTTTAGGGATCTCCGATCAACCAGTGGATTTGATGAGTTGGTTCTTACATAATAGCAAACAGCGCCCCTTTAGATTCTTTTCTGGTCTCTGGTGGATTTGGTGTTCGAGAAACAACGAGATCTTTCATCCTCACGAGCATTGGACCACAGACAAGGTGATTGGTATGGCTTTGTCCTTAGAAAAGGAGCTCCGAAATATTTTTGAGTTGCAACGACTATCTATCCCCTCAACCATTAGTGGCTCTTGGATTCCCCCCTCAGTGGGTACCTTTAAGATTAATTGTGATGCTAGCTATCCTGGCAGTGGTGCTCGAGTTGGTTTTGCTTGTGTTAGCAGAGATTGGAAGGGAAGGTGGCAACGAGGCTGTCTGGGAACAATTGAGAGTCGTAGCATTTTGCAAGGAGAGTTGTTTGCTATTTGGAGAGGCTTTCTTTTAGCATGGGACTCGGGACAAAGAGACATTATATGTGAGACAGACTGTGTGGAGGCTTTTACTATTGTCAATAATTTACAAGATTGCTCTGGGTTTATTGATCCTTTGGTGTTAAAAATTCGAGATATCATGTCTTGGAAATGGCGTGCTGATCTTCGGTTGATCTTGAGAGATGCAAATACAGTAGCAGACATCATGACAAAGACTGCAATGAGGACTATTTCTCCCCAAGTGGAGCTTCCATTGCCTTGGAAGGAGTTTGAGAGTAGTATTCAGCGGGACTGTCTTTCTTAAGCAGTTTCTTGTTTTTTTTTCTTTCTTAGTTTTTGTTTATTTTCTTTTAAGTCACCAAAAAAAACATTTATCAACAGGAAAAATTTAGGGCAAGTAACTTTTGTAGTTTTTTGCCAGCACTTAACCATCAAAACAAAATTGAGTGATCTCTCATCATTAGATGTAATCTCATACCATTAAAAACATTATTAATGACTAATTGATAATTACAAAACACCAAAATTGCTGGCCCCTAGCATTCCTATCGTCAACATACTCATAATTGATCATAAACAAAAATCTAAATCAAAATTGATGGATCATATGAACACAGGTAGAATGAAAGCCAGCCACAACCACAATGTCACTCTAGTGGTCTAGTCTAATAACACGGTTTGATTCTATAATAAAAAATTAATAAACTATTTGACTTATATATATGAACTTAATTTCTTCCTAAGCAAACTTAGTGTCAAACAGTCTTTGGCCGGCCAAAATATTTGACCAAACACGTGTTTTTTTCTACACATTAAGTATTTATTTCAACTGCCAATATTATTATAGAAATTTTGGGCATACGGTTTGATTAAAAAATTAATAAACTATTTGACTTATATATATGAACTTAATTTCTTCCTAAGCAAACTTAGTGTCAAACAGTCTTTGGCCGGCCAAAATATTTGACCAAACACGTGTTTTTTTCTACACATTAAGTATTAAGTATTTATTTCA
>NC_029791.2:2730374-2733452 GCF_000816755.2 Arachis ipaensis | reverse complement strand
AACATAGCCACCTATATATATACACACATTTGAGGTTTATTGCTTGCTTTGATATAATTTTTCACTTCTCAATTCCATTAACAATGACTTTGTATATTTCAAACCTCTTTGGGTGCTTCTCCGAGTCTTCATCATCATCAGAATCAAAAAGATACAAATGTGATGGAAATGTTTGTATTCTAAGAGATCCAAAGGAAGAAATTTCCAGCACCAAAAGATCATCATCATCCATCAACAGGAACATCAAGCCATCAAAGCAAAACTTTTGGACTTCATCATTTTCTTTTCTTTCTCCAAAAGGGTCTCAAGTTTAGAGAGAGAAGACAGAGATCACTCTTCTGAATCATGAATTTCAAGAAGCTTACATGATCATCAGTGAGTTTTGGTTCATTGAATAGATAATGTAAGCCGTTTTTTTGTTCAATACTCAAATTTATTTTTCTGTTGTTGTTATATATATATATAGTGTATATATTGTGATTGTTAAAGTTGAATATTAATTTTTTGAGGCTACAAACTTGGAAGTGCTTGTTGATTATTTGATATACAAAGTTTCTGCCTATTAACTTCAATTTTTTTACATATTTTACGACGAACACAATAATTTTATAACTCCTTTGAGCTCATCATGAAAATAATTTTAAGTATATGTTAAATAATTGTGTTATAATAATAAGTTCTCTTTTTTTCTTTATCCAAGTTTAATTTGTGGACTTGAATTTATTTGGTTAAATTTGTAAGAACATAAATGAATGAAGATCTATTCATTAGAAAAGGTAAGAAATGATAATTTAATTTCATGTATCTACCGAGTATTTATGTTGTTTATACTCTGTTGTTTTTTAATTTTGGTCATTTGAATCTTAGGAGAAAACATAAATTTGGAGAAAATTATAGTTTTCTTTCAAGACATAATTTTTTTGTATTAAAAAAAATAAAAATAGAAAGACAAAAGAAAGTAGTTTCTTTTATCCCAACTAAACAATGCTTAGGTATCACATGAGTAAAGTGTTATTAATGTATGAATACTATTAGGATGACAGTTGTATAAAAAAAATAATTCTTCATATACAAGCTTTTTTTTATACAAGTTTTTACAAGTCATTTATATTAACACACTTCGAATTGTTACTGCACGTTTTCATTGCACCGTACCTTCTTCTTCTTCTTGCTGCACGTTCTTCCTCTTCCTCTGCTTCTTTTTCTTTTTTTTTTCTTTCGTTTCTTGCCTTCTCTTTCTCCTTCTTCATTTGCATGCTTTTCTCTCTATTTTCTTTCTTCGTTATTTTTGATTTCCATTGTTTTTTGACATCAAGCTCTGAAATCGTTTTTTAAGAAGAAGAAGAAGCAGAAGATAAGGAGGAGAAAGAGAAAGAGTTCTGAATTATGCATAAGGTGTACTTCAACGAATTTTGGGTGTATTTCTTAAATCCTTTGGGTGTAATTTTGTAATTCTTTGGGTGTATTTCTGTAATCCTTTGGGTGTATTTCTATAATCGTTTGGTGAATTCCTATAACCATTTGGGTGTATTTTTGTAATCCTTTGGATGTATTTATGTAATGATTTGGGTGTATTTCTGAAGTTCCATTATCTTCAAATTTGGCAAGAAACTCGTTTTCATGGAGGAAGAAGAAGAAGAATCGTTCATAATGCATGGTGAGTAGTGCGCTTTAGATACAGGAAGTGGTTGAATAATGTGCGTTTATTTACTCTTGAACGTGAGAGTGTAATGCGTGTGTTTTGTTGGATTTGTGCCAACTTGTAAGACGTATAAGTCAAAAAAATTTGTATGTGTCTCATAAAAAAATATGAAAAAATAGTTAGTATAAAATCTTTATAAAAGTAAATTTTTTTCATTAATACAATAGATATATTTTTTTCAAAAAAAATATTATACTAATCATACAATACCCACTAAGCTCTTTACGAAACAAATGAATGAGGTTCAGTAACCCTTTGGCGCTCCCTCTGACCAATCAAACTCACTTCGCCGCCATCCGACAAACACTCCGCCATAATGGCCTCGATATTGCCGCCTATGGCTCCGCCATACAGCGTTGTGCCGACCGCCGCCTCCTACGCCAGGGCAAGCAGCTCCACGCGCGCCTCTTCCTGTTCTCCATCACACCCAATAACTTCCTCGGCTCAAAGCTTGTTACGTTCTACGCCAAATGCAACCTCATGCACCATGCACGCAAGGTGTTCGACGAAATACCCAGCAAGAACTCCTTCTCCTGGAACGCAATGCTCATGGGCTACTCATTCAACGGCATGTTCCATAAAACGATAGACCTCTTTTACACCTTTTCTTTTACCCAAACCATGTGCATTGATAATTTCACCATATCGTGCGTTTTGAAGGCGCTTTCTTCGTTGTTTTGTAGCTCAAATTCGGCGAAAGAGGTTCACTGCTTTGTTATTAGAGGCGGTTTGGACAGAGATGTTTTTGTTATGAATGCTTTGGTTACTTCTTACTCGAGGTGCGATCAGGTTGTACTTGCGCGGATGGTGTTTGACGGAATGCCGGAGAGAGATACTGTGTCGTGGAACTCAATGATTTCGGGGTATTCGCAAGGAGGGTTCTATGAAGAGTGTAAGAGGCTGTATTTGGAGATGTTGGGTGTGCCAGATGCAGCTACCATTGCGAGTGTGATGCAGGCTTGTGGACAGTCTGGGGATCTTGTGTTTGGAATGGAGGTTCACCAAATGGTGAATGACAGTGGAATGGAGATGGACATGTTGCTTTGCAATGCTGTGATTGCCATGTATGCTAAATGCGGTAGTTTAGATTATGCTCAAGAACTGTTTGATGAAATGAGTGAGAAGGATGAGGTTACTTATGGCTCAATGATTTCAGGGTACATGGTTTATGGGTTTGTTGACAAAGCCATGGCTGTTTTCAGAGAAATGGCAAGGCCTGCGTTGAGTAATTGGAATGCTGTGATTTCAGGTATGGTTCAGAATAACCAGTATGAAAGGGTATTGGATTTGGTACAAGAAATGCAGGCTTCTGGTTCAAGGCCGAACGCTGTCACACTTGCTAGCGTTCTTCCATCTTTTTCATACTTCTCAAACCT
>NC_029791.2:2722971-2729614 GCF_000816755.2 Arachis ipaensis | reverse complement strand
TTAGAAGAAGTTATGTTCAAAATATATATGTTGCAACTGCAATTATTGATACTTATGGAAAGCTAGGGTTTATTCATGGGGCACAGAAGGTTTTTGATCAATCACAAAGTAGGAGCTTAATAATTTGGACCGCAATTATAACAGCTTATGCTGTTCATGGAGATGCTAGTTTGGCGCTTGGCCTCTATGCTCGGATGCTAGATGAAGGAATTAAGCCTGATCCAGTTACAATAACTGCTGTATTGACTGCTTGTGCTCATTCTGGATTAGTAGATGAAGCTTGGGATATCTTCAATTCAATGCCATCAAATTGTGGAATTCAGCCATTGATGGAACAATATGCTTGTATGGTGAGTGTTCTTAGTCGAGCTGGGAAGCTCTCAGAGGCAGCAGATTTCATTTCCGAAATGGCAGTTGAGCCAAGTGCTAAAGTCTGGGGTGCATTGTTACATGGGGCTTCTGTTTATGGTGACGTAGAAATGGGCAAGTTTGTGTGTGATCATTTGTTTGAGATTGAACCTGAAAATACTGGGAATTACATAATTATGGCGAATCTATATTCACGTTATGGGAGATGGGAGGAAGCTGATAATGTCAGGGAAAAACTGAAAGGAATTGGGTTACAGAAGATCCGTGGAAGTAGCTGGATTGAAACAAGTAGAGGACTAATAAGCTTCATTGCCAAGGATGTATCAAATGAAAGATCTGGTGAGATCTATGCATTGCTGGAAGGGTTGCTTGGTTTGATGAGGGAAGAAGGATATGCTCTGCAGGATGAGTTAGATTCTGAGACTTCTTTTGGTTAACAATTAAGTGTTAATTTGTGGTAAAATACTTGGTTTGATGAGGGAAGAAGGATATGCTCTGCACTCTGCAGGATGAGTTAGATTCTGAGACTTCTTTTGGTTAACAATTAAGTGTTAATTTGTGGTAAAATAGATTAGTGCAGAAACTAAACAGTACTTGTCTACCCAGAAAAAAAAAAGTAATACCCAGAAAAAAAAAAGTAATGCTTTCGTGAGTTCTCTAGATGAGGATTTACTCTCCTTTTGAATTGTTAGTGTAAAATTTATGGCTGCTGAGTACTTCCTGTACACCTCACACCTAAGAAAACGAACAGGATTAGAATGCTAGAATTATTGAGCACCAAAATAGCACTTGTTTAATCTTGCTATTTAGTGTACAAAGAGGTTAAAGGTCTTATCCTTGATTCACATATTCATAGTTCTTCACTTAATATTTAGGATTTCATTTAAAAAAAAGAAAAAGCATTATACTAACTACCCCTACCTCCTCATATTCTATATACAACTATTATTTACTAGTGTCACACAGTCCATTAAGTTGGGAGTACTAGTAGTACTCATACATTAATAAGTGTTTGGATAAAAAGAGGATTTTAAAGTTAGATAGGCATGAATTAATTTAATTTAATTCATTATTATTTATTTTTTCAATGAATAAAAACCCAATATAAATTTTGGAATTTTATATTTTGATGTTTGTAAGTGAGAATGGTTCATGCTATGTTCGAGGTGAATTGACAAAGACCTAGATGAATTTACTAGAGATACATTTCACAGTTACATAGAGGAGAGAGGAATAAACTAGAGCCTCTTCAAGTTTCTACAAGAATGGCTCTATGTTAAAAAACATTGAAATCTATTGTCTTGGCTCAAAATCATAGGCTTGTTCATTGATGGCAAAAAACCCCTACACCTTCCTCCTAATTCTCTCTGTTAGAGTATGTATTTTTGAAATTGACTCACATAGTGTTCAGTTTTCACTTTTCACAATATGAAATTATGAATTTAAAAACCGTTAAAGTTTTGATTATATCTTAATTTTTTATTTATAGGCCCTAAAGTTTCATAGCTAATATTTGAGTTAATTATTTATATTGGAGGCACTCTACATAAATATAGTTACATAATTCATTGATCATACTACTAATAATAACAAGTAGTACATCAAATTTAAAAAATAAAATCCTTTATATAACAATAATATTCAAAATCCCGAGTTAATTTTTTACTTTATTATTTGTTCAAGTTATAAACATTGCATTATAGTTTAAAAAAAATTCATGGAAACTAATAAGGAAATTGTTGAAGCATTTTATTAACTTGATAATTTAATCACATGATGTTAATGTTTTGTAAATTTATCACGAGTATATATCTATATATGGATACTAATTCTTAAAATTTAGAATGATTGAGAACGAAATAAAATCAAATTAAAAGGAACATGGTTAACATTTGGAATTTAAAATTGTCCAAAAGTTATAAAGTAAGCACCAAATTAAGCATCATTTATTATTAGTAATTAAGATACCAATCATTGGCCTCTTTAAACAATTATTCAAAGCTTGCCAAAAAAAAATTTCAATTGAACCAAGAAGTTATAGTTGGATTGTCCGATTCAAACTGCTCCATAGTGATGCTTTGTGATTGCAAAACTTCCGAATTTGGTTCAGCTTCAACATGTTGGGTTTGGAGTTTGTAGAAAGCAATCTGAGCTTGAATTTTTGCTAGCTCAATTTCTGCATTTTGAACTTGTTCATACAATGAAGAGATAATGCCAACACTTCCATAAACAGGGTCATCAATCCTCCATTTTGCTTCTAAATACAATGCATTTGCAGCTTGTTCTCTCAGATAGGTTGGGATTCCCTGCAATAGTTTAAAAAATTTATTGTAATTATTTGATACATTCTATAAGGATACCCAATAAAGTAAAATTGCAGATAACTAGTGGTATAGGTTGAGAAAATTTTTAAAATCAAAGAATTTTTTAATACAAAATATATAATGATAGTAAAATTAAACTAAAGTTTGGTTAAGAATATTTATTAATCTTTTTCATTCAATAAATATATTAAAAACTAATTTTAATTCTTTAATAATAGGTTTTTCTTTGAAATATTTTCTAAACATGACATATTTTTAAAAGGCCCCCTCAACATTAAGCAACACTCGTCAACCAGAACAATGAGCAGGGTTTACATTGTAAATATAAAAGCAAAAAATAACTATAACAAATAATAGTACTCCAATAATAGCTTCTCAATATAACTTTTAGAAAAATACTATAGAATATAATAAAGCATAGAAATTAAATGACTTATTTATAGCATAATATAAATATATATACTTCTTTTAAAAAAATCTCAAGAGACTACAATTGTTTATCAAAACAAATCATGTTCTTAATTCAATTTTAACTATTTTCATCGGTTGCTAACATTAAAATAATAATATTTTGTATTGATACTCACATTAACTATTATGGTTAAGACAATATATAGTACTTTTTTTTAAGATTGTACATATTACTAAATATTATTATGTTGAGGTAAAAAAAGTAACCTGAAGCATTCTTCCAACATTACTGCCACCATAGATTTTGTGGACACAAGCAAATTTTTGAGGATCATTGGCAGGAAAATATGGAGAAAATATGCAATCAGAAGGGCATTTTCTTCTTTGATTCTTGCAAGCAGCACATCTTCCAGAAATCATGATATGATATCTATATAAAGAGATATAAGATCTAGGTAAGAAAATCTCTTACCCTACACACAAAAGATTTCTTCTTCTCTATATTATTGGTCTTAGTGAGAAGAAGAAAATCTAGACAAAATTTGATGTAATTTACTAAAAGGAGATGATTTATATACTTTTACCTTAAGCTTAGATCATGGTTAGATTTGTTGTTGATAGTTAGTTATAATCTTAACGGCTAAATTTTTTAATTGCATTATATTATGGAGGAAAGTTTTCAAATAAATGAGGCAAAAAAGGAAAGCTTTTATGATGGTTTAATAATATATTGAACAATTGAATATGTACACTAATAAATAGACCCTAATATATATATATATGGATAGATAATACATTTTTTCAATTGAGTTCACATTCATATATAGTAGCTCTTATGCTAAGGAAGAATTTTTCATTTTTTTGATAATTTAAAATACTATTAACATATGCATTCACTTGCAGCACATATTTATTTATCATCATCTTTAAAAGAAATAAGAATATAAACTGTATCATTAATCATCGTCTTAATAAAAAAATATACATAAATTTTTTTTAGCTTAAATCTAATATTCTTTTGTCTAGTTATTAATGACTAATTGATAATTACAAAACACCAAAATTGCTGGCCCCTAGCATTCCTATCGTCAACATACTCATAATTGATCATAAACAAAAATCTAAATCAAAATTAAGGATGAAATGAACACACCTAAAATGAAGTCAGCCCAGGTTCACCCTAATGGTCCAGTCTAGTAACACGATTTGATTCTACAAATAAAAAATTAATAAACTATTTGACTTATATATATAAAGTTATAAACTTAGTTTCTTCCTCAGCGAAAGGAAACCTTAGTGTCAAAGTCAAACAGTCCTTAGCCGGCCGGCTAAAATATTTGAACAAAAACATGTTTTTTCACACATTTAAGTATTTATTTCAACTATCAATATTATTATTGAAATTTTGGGCAGTAATTTTTAATATTTTTTTATTATATGATCTGTATAAAATTAAATTGTTTTTAAAAAATAAATTTTATTAATTTATATTTACAAATTTTTAAAAATATAAATATAAAATAACATTAATATCATATATAATATTAAGTTTGTTGTTGATAGTTAATTAGGTATAATCTTAACGGCTAAATCTTTTAATTGCATTGTATTGTGGAAGAAAGTTTTCAAATAAATGAGGTAGAAAAGGAAAGCTTTTTTATGATGGTCTAATAATATATTGAACAATTGAATATGCACTAATAAATGGATCCTAATATATGGATAAATAATACATTTTTTTTTGAGTGAGTTTACATTCATATACAGTAGCTCTTAAACCAAGGAGAAATTTTATATTTTTTTGATAATTTAAAATACTATTAACATATGTATTTGCTCATCTACTACTGCTAGTGTCACACAATATCCACCAAGTTGGGAATACTAGTAGTACTCATACATTAATAAGTGTTTGGATGAACAGAGGATTTTAAAGTTACATAGGCATAAATTAATTTAATTTAATTTAATTTATTATTATTTATCTTTTTAATGAATAAAAACTCAATATAGCTCACGAACTAGTAGAATAAATTATTGACTTATTTTGTATGTGAATTTTTGTTGTATGTCTTGGTAGTGGAGGTTTTGTAGTATGTTGTATTTTACAAAGTTTGTAATTTGTAGTTGATCTTTAATTGACAATATTGAAATAAATTAATTATAAATAAAAAATTACTCTTCTTTTTAAATTGAGATTAATAAAAATAATCTAAAAAAATATCATAATCTTTACTTTATGAACAAAATAACCACAATTGACAACTACTTAATAATTACCGGAAAAGAAAAAAGAAAAAAAAAAAAGAAAGAGAAGTAGTAAAGCAAACATCAAGATATATATTTTGAGCTAAGACAAATTAAAAGGCTTTATTTCCTGAGCCTTTTAAAAATTGTACTAACAAAAAATGTTAGACACATGAGTTTTAATTTTTTTTTCTCATTTAGTATTCGGATAATTTATACTCTATTTGAATTGCAAACCGGATTATAATAAATAAGTCGGTCTGTTTAATCAAATCAAAATTATTTATCACTAAGATCAATTTCATTGTGACACAAAGTTTTACTTTTATAATTAATGTACACTTTCTTAGCTTCGGCTAAACTACTAGGACCACTATTGGTAGGGGTGTGTATGGGTCGGGTGAAATCGGATTTGATATGATTCAGATCCGATCCAAAATATATATCGGACTCATTTATTAGACCCGAATCCGATTCTAAACTTGATGAAATCTATACACTTTCGGGCCACGATTAGGATTTCACCGGACTGTTAACACTACATTACCTTGATACCTTCTTATAAGCTAGCATGTGAAAATATCTAAATTTCCGAGACTTCAACCATATTATTTGACATAGTAAAATTCACTTAAAAAATATAACAAGAACCAACTCTTCTCTAAAATTAAAGCATAACCATAATCAATACTAATATTGTCTAATAACACCAAATATTTAAATCAATATAAATAACACAATATTATCCATTAGTCTAAAATCTTATGCATTTTAAACATAAAACATTAACTTATAGTCTTATAATAACTAATAACATAAAATATTAAAGTTTACAATACTTAAATTCCACATAAGAATAGCCATCATTCATCCCTAATAACACAAAATATTAAATGTGTATGATGACCGGGCCACCGGGCCGACTTCGGACGACCCGACACATGGCCCGGACCCGACCCGAAATAATGACCGGATCTATTTTTGAGACCCTTATCCGACCATAAATCCGGTAAAATCACACCAAAATAGCCCCTAAAGTGTTCAGGACCGGGTCGGACCATGACACCCCTAACTATTGGTTTCTCAAATAAATAATGCTCTATGCAAAATTGGATTTAGATATATATGTATATATAGTGCAGCTTTTTAAGGCCATGTTATTATATAGTACTGCATTCTGAAAGTTATGATTTAAAGATCTAGCGTAGATAACAGTGTCTTGTTAGTAATAAATTAAAAAGGTCATATATAAACATATGAAAAAATATATATTAAAATATAATTATTAAATC
>NC_029791.2:2718566-2722828 GCF_000816755.2 Arachis ipaensis | reverse complement strand
CAAAAATTAAATATATATATATATTAATTCGCCCCACTAATAGTAGATTGAAAATGAGGTAATATTTTTTATATATAGAATATAGGTGGTGTTAATTATTTGTGCTGATGAATGAATTCTTAGCTTGTCGTATAATTTTGATGTGACTTTGAAGGTTAATTTATCATCATCAGCCACATAAGATCATATCACCTTCATGTTACTGTTTCATAAATCATGATAACTAATAAAATATATAAAATAATAATTAGAGAAAAGAACAAATAGGTCCCTAACCTTTTGTCTCGCGGATATTTTCGTCCCTGACCATTAAAAAATACTTTTAAATCCCTGACCTTCACAAAACTTGGACGGATCAGTCCCTGACGGAGACATTTGGACGGATCAGTCCCTGACGGAGGTATTTGGACGGAGGGACTGATCTGTCCAAGTTTTGTGAATGTTAGGGACTTAAAAGTATTTTTCAATGGTTAGAGACGAAAATGTCCGCGGGACAAAAGGTCAGGAACCTATTTGTCATTTTCTCTAGTAATTATCTGTGGGTTGAGTTCTGGAGAGTGCTTTAATTTGTTCCACTTTCAATCAAATCTCTCTTTTCATTATTTTATTTTCTTCTTTTCACACTTAAACGTGTACCCTTTATCTAAAACTCTATTTTGCTCCACACACATAAAAAAATCCAAGATGAGTTATGGTACTAGAGTTTTGATTTTCATTTTCCTTGTTATTAGATGTGGATTTTCAAAGGGTGAACAAACGGTGGTTCCAGCAGTTTATGTGTTTGGAGACTCACTTGTTGATGTTGGCAACAACAATTACTTGAGAATCTCTGTTGCAAGAGCTGATCATCCTTACTATGGAATTGATTTTCCAACTCATAAACCCAATGGCAGATTCAGCAATGGCAAGAATGCTGCTGATTTCATTTGTAAGTATATATAGTAGTCATCTTCTATGATTCCATTACTGTTAGCTTCACAATCATTTGTTGATTACACACATATGGGATTTATATATATAAAAAGGGACACCAACATGGGATTTAGATGTAGAAGACGTCAAACTTAAGGAAACTATATTATTAAGGTTTCTTATTAGCCCCTTAGACCAATAAATTCTATATACTGTTCCAAGTTCCAACTCTTGATGCCATTTTGACTTCAAGCTACCATATTGAAAATTGTGATATTTTAGTTATACATTGCTTGTAGATAGATTTTTATTTTAATTTGTCATAATAGTTTAATAGTATTTGGTTGATATGGATGGGTGGCAGCTGAGAAATTGGGATTGGCAACTTCGCCACCTTACCTGTCCCTAACTGCAAAATCAAATGCCAACAAAAACAATGTGTCCTTGGATGGTGTTAGCTTTGCATCCTCAGGTGCTGGAATATTCAATGGCACGGATGAACGTTTTGTAAGTTCCATCTTTCATCTCTCCACTATTATTTATTTTGGCCAACATTTTATTTTTCTACCAAGGTGAACCCAAAAAGGGTATAGGGGAAAAATTGGATTAAAAATGCAGTGAGTGTGGATCGAACACGCAACCTTCAGATCTTCAGTTTGAAGCTCTCCCAACTGAGCTATCCTCGCAAGTTGTTATAAAGTTTGTTATGCAAAATTATTTATTTTGGCCAATATTTTATTTTTCTACCAAGGTGAACCCAAAATGGGTATAGGGGAAAAATTGGATTAAAAATGCGGTGAGCGTGGATCGAACACGCGACCTTCAGATCTTCAGTCTGACGCTCTCCCAACTGAGCTATCCCCGCAAGTTGTTATGAATTTTGCTATGAACAATTTTATTTGCAGAGACAGGCAATACCGTTGACAAAACAAGTGACTTACTACTCAGTTGTGTACGAGGATATGAAACGAGAAGCAGATGCTGCTGCTCTACAAAAGCGTCTCTCAAAATCAATTTTCGCTGTGGTGATTGGCAGCAATGATCTCTTTGGCTACTTACAATCATCAAATCTTCGTAAGAAAATCACTCCACAGCAGTATTTGGATTCCATGGTTTTCTCACTCAAAGTACAACTACAGGTTAGTCAAGCTAATATATACGGTATAATAATCACTTTTACAGTGCCTAGTTATCTTGTTAACTTTCTTTTTATATATGTCTGGCAGCGATTATACAATCTTGGTGCTCGTAAATTTGAGATAGCTGGCATTGGGGCACTTGGATGTACCCCTGTATTTAGGGTCAGGAACAAAACGGAGTGCATTACAGATGGCAATTATTGGCCAATTAAATATAACGAAGGCCTTCAATCCATGCTTAAGGAATGGCAATTTGAGAATAGGGACATTACTTACTCCTTCTTTGACACTTATGCTGCTCATATGGACCTCATTCAGAATCCAGCTTCCTATGGTACTATTAATTATCATATGATATTCTCTCCTATGCATATCATTTTTGGTGTTTTAGATTGTTATACGTAACGATCATGATAAACTTTTTTTTCTCCTTTAAGGATTTAGAGAGATCAAAGCTGCTTGTTGTGGATTCGGGGAACTGAATGCAAGGGGTCTTTGCTTACCACTGTCAAATCTTTGTTCCAATAGACAAGACCACATCTTCTGGGATTTGTTCCATCCTACAGAGGCAGCTAATCGTATCTTTGTCGACAAAATGTTTGATGGTTCTTCAAAGTACACGTCTCCTATTAACATGAGACAGCTAGTTGCAGCCTGAAGTTAATTTTCGCCAATGATTTGTCTGGTTGGACAACATTCTTTTGTTCAATTCGTTGTCAATGGGGCAATGTAGGTGACAGAAATAAGAGAAAACAGAACCGGATTCGTTACAAAGTTAGAAGTTAGAACACCCCTATACTTGACCAATCTATTATCTTAGTTAACCTAATGGTAGATGGAGAAACAACCAACTAGACTTTGATCATGAATTAAGAGATAGAGAAAATACATCATCAAAAAATTGGTTTAAATTGCCTTTGTCAATATCGAATTCCAACAACTTCTCTATGGCATTCTGCATCAAAGTCCAGAAACATAAACATGTCTAAATGCTGAGGACAAGGAAACACTAAGCAAATCTCATGTTCAAAATGTTATCCCTGTAATTTTCGACTCTGGAAATTTAAATGATACCTTGTACTGATGATCTCGTGCCGTGATGTTATCATTACATAGACGCTCAACACACTTGTTATTTGCTACAGCATCCAACACAAGTGCAGCTCTTTTTATAATTTCATGTGGCACACCTGCATGAGCAATGTAGTTTGCGTCAGAATATAGAAAGTTGAAAAAAATATATTTAGATCATAGCATAATTTCACCTGCAAGCAGTGCACAGTGCAGTCCTGGATGATACCAAAATCCCACGTTATTTTCATTAGTTTTTCAACATAGACATTATATTACTAAAGCAAAAGAATACCGTAGCTATGATGCGCATGTCCTGGAACAAGCCTGCATACAGTATCATAATAGCAAGGCTGAAAACTCCTTAGAAAACAGAATTACTTCAATTTTTACTTAGTAATTTCAATAACCAATACTCACAAGAAAACCATTATAATTGATTGAATCAAATATTATCATTTAGTGCAGATTATTCTAACTGAAACATATGCATGCTCAAGTGTTTATATTTTGGTGTTCAGTGTGCCGTCTCCAGAGGACAAAGAGATTGCATTTATTAGGTTTAGTAAACATGCATGTTAGCAAAGTTTATCTGTTAATTTGGTTGGCATAAGTGATCATATGATGGTTAATGTAATTCTTAGCATACTGAATGGCAGAATTAAGAAAAAGATACCTATACAAAAATACAATGTCTTCAAGAAATGTAGAATTATCGTCAGGCCTCAGTATACTCATTGTATGAAAGCTAATCTGCTGAGACTGAAACAATTCAAAAATATTATGTTCACAATGACTCAGCTGAAACCTTGAAAACTTAAACTCCACTATGATGCACAAGCAATAACCTTGGTCAAAGAATGCCCTTGCAATAAATCCATGAGATGAGTGCATATGAAGACCTGCAAAAATCACAACAAATGAGCCATTGGAGTCTCCCATGAGGAAATCCTCAGTTACAGAAAGAGAACAAACAACTAATTGCCATATATTCATTTAACCAGTTTTGTATAAATTTGAAATGCAATTTGACTCGTAGAGTTTCAGGTAACATTCCTCAATGTCATTTCTGAAATTGTTCTCACTAAGTAATATGTCTTTCTTTTTAAGAGACAAGTAAATTTGAATTATTAAAAATTA
>NC_029791.2:2713376-2718497 GCF_000816755.2 Arachis ipaensis | reverse complement strand
GCAAAGAGGTGAAGGTAAACCATAATGAAGTGCTTTAACCTTTGGTGGTTCATCATACGTTACAAAGTGATTTATGGTCCCAGCTAGCAGACCAATGCCATCTGAAACGGGATAAAAAAATATTTATGGCCAAAACGAGCATGTGCAACAAATTCTGCGATCCACATATTTGTGAAATTAGATGCTTCATAAACACTGGAGATACTGACCTTCTGTGAGAGTCCCTTTTCCAAATTCATCTACCAGACATAGAGATCGTGAAGTAGCGTGCCTGCAGGTTTTCCTCAAAATTAAAACAAAAACTAGTGTTATTTTAGTACACTACACTACATTCTCCTGGAACCCTTGATCCATTTTGTTGTCTTGATAAAATCATGCTGAAGAACATCTGTGATTATGAAATGAATGGCTCATCATTCAAAGGTCAGATGCAAGGAGAAAAGATACCCTTTCTGCTTAGGGCCATGGCTAGATCAACGCATTGGCCTTACTCTAATCAAGTTTTTCTCGGTATACCTTAGCATCATTCCTATTTGATGAAGATCAATCATGAATGTTGATTGTTCTGCTGTCATCAGCCTGCTTCCCGTTGCACAAAATATTCTGCAGCATTGTAAAGATAAGAATGTAATAACTAGGATCAACAGATAAAATTGTTCCTCCTTTCACCTAAATTAAAGTCCTCCTTCTAGAGTGCTCTCTTTTGAAAAATATTAAAACCACTTAATTTTCTAAAAAATTATGTAAAATGACAAAGCTAATCGAATTTTGTTATACTAGATATATGTAAGATATTTTTTCCTTTAATTTTTTAATATATATTAACGACTGATAATTGATGAACATAGCAACACCCATCATAGTCGATATAAGCAAAGCCAGGATGTAGATGCTGTCTCAGAATTACTTAGGTTATAAGAAATTCATACCTATCAGTCAGACCCACTGTTGCTGCATCTGCTGGCACGAAACTACCAATGTGGGATAGAAAAACAATTAAAGCCACCTGCTTTATATAGATACTCTTTCCAGAAAAATTAGGACCGGTGATGATATTAATTCTTCCTGATGTAAAGAACAAATGAATGTGGGTTAAACAGTCAATTTGGTGACCAGGTTTATTGGACATAATATAGCCGATGATAATTATATATGTCTACATCAGTTTACCATCACGAAGAATCTTGGTGTCATTAGGAATAAAAGTATCGACAGTCATTTCCTGCAGAACATGCCTACAAAAAGAATAAAGTTTCACCATCAATCATCTTAATAGTCTTCCATTTTGGAGAGGTTCTTTTGAAGGTGGATTGTTTGAACCTTCCATTTTTTATATCGAGTAAGTTCTCTTCAGTCAACAAAGGCCTGATATAGTTGTTCTGCCGAGCAACCAATGCCATAGACAGAAAGCTGAAATAAAAATAATCAGGCAATAAAGTCAAGGAAAGTGACAAGGCACTATTGGCTTTGATTTATGTAACTAATTTCATTTAGTGGTCAAGACTTAGTTGTTATTAGAAATAAAAGTTAATCCCCAGTCATTATACAAGCAATTTTCTTTTACCAGTCCAGTTCAGCTGCAAATGTTGCCACCTTTGTCAAGTGGCTTGAGAACAGAACTATATGTGAAAACAAGTCTCTTGTGATCGCCCTCTCCATATCTTGAAAGATACAAATTAGAAATAAGATTTGCACCAGAGACCAAATATAACTACCCCAAAAATGAAAAACATCATGGAAATATGAAGTATATGATTTTAATACCTAAAATTTTATGATAGATATCTCCTAGAAGATTGTCCAGTTCTCTTGTTTTTGGTGTACGATAAAAGTATCTTTTTGTCTCTGCATCTGCGTCACAAAACTATATTTGAAATTAACATTGTCCAAATAGAACATATCAGTTACATAAATTTGTTTACCGGGTGCAAACATCAACATACTGTGTATTCCCAATCCACAAGCTTCTCCAGAGTGGTTTCTTCAAGTTTTTCTTCAAAGATACACATCAAATATCCTATATTGAACACAATTTTACAGAAACAAAAACAAACAATAGTCAAAGCTAAATTAAATTTCAATTACTAGTACAGGAGAATCTCCATCACAAAATATATTTAATTCTACATCAAATATAGCCACATCAAATCTGAAAAACTACAGGTGAAATTAGCAGTTAGACTGTGATTGGCGACTTTAAAGCATTAGCATTTATTAGCTCTGTTCACTTTCTTTTACCATGATGCCCACAACTTTGGCTGCGGAATAGGTGAATTGGGTACTCTCTTTATAAAAAAGGATAAAACCAAAGGCAGGTTTAAGCAGGATTTGAACTCAAGACCCTGAAGAACTTAAAGACAAAACGACATGTACTAAGTGACCCATTGGACCATTACTTGCTTCTTAAGGATACAAATATAATCAATAAAATCAAAATACCTATCTGCTGTATGTAAACTATACAAGGAATAGGCTTGTCCTTGAATATAACAGGAAATTGTGCCAATTCTAATGATGAAACCTGCAAAAAATATGTACCATGTTCATGATGAAGAAAAAATATAAATACTTGTTTTAACAAATTAAAGAATGCACCATAGCAACCTGTTGGAGAAATTCTGGCAGTTCCTCATATATTTGCCTCAACTCATCCAACTGCCCAAAAAAAAAAATGGAAACAAATTTATACCAAGTTCTAAAATTAAAATCTGACCACATAGAAACAAAGTTTAACCGTGAATGAAGAAGATTGCAGAGTGGAATTATCTTGGATATCGATTTCTATGGATTAAGTCTTCTGTTAAAATCTTATCTAGTTACTAAATTAGATGAAACATGAAATTCAATTTGAATTGGATGATCATATTACCTAAATTCTTTATATTGCTACTTAGTTGAAGAAAAGAACAAGTAAATTGGCTTTAACCTCATCACAGAAACCTTCTTTCACTATTGTTGCATATCCCTTCTCTTTAGTTCTGTTTACGTCAATAACACCAATTACCTGCAAAATACACTGCTTGTTAAAACTGGAATGCAAGTGAAGGAATACTCATCAAATTAAACAAGCCACCCCATTGCATTCACTTTTAGTTCTGATGAAACAGATGCCTCTCCATTCTGTATTCTCTGTCATGTAAAATGAGGTTCCATTTAAACATGCATCTATTTTAGAAAACGAGTCATATTCTGCTGAGAATATGTAAACGCAGTGTTGAATATCGGAATCCTTTGTTCAAAACAAAGTTAAAAAAATTAAACAGTAATTTATCCAAAATAAATAGAGATGTGAACAGTAAAATGCCATCTTTCATGTCCTGTGTGCATTTTCTTTTTTATAATTAGTAGGAAAGGAAACAAATAGAACCTACCAGCTCATAGACATAAGCAAGTTCCGTTGATATGGATGAACTTGCCTGCAATAATGTTACACCCAAAAGGTTATTTAGGCAAAGCCGCAAAGGACCCATGTAATTGCATTTCAAAAGAACAAAATATTTACCTTTTCAACAATATCCAGATTCAAGTATTTAAGTTCTTCTCGAAGACCTTCTGAAATCCCAACTTCAAATATCTTTCCCAAATGCAACAGCGCACAAATACTCTAAAAGATAAAATGAACATTTAAAAGAAAATGCAAAAACTACAAAAGTGATGATCAAGGCATATTTCCACAATGATAGACATTTTTGAACAGCACAGGAAAATCGACTACTTTGTTCGAGCATAATAAGAACCTATGATTCCACGAAATACAATGGAGAGAGTCACGTAAATATAAATATAAAAGTCCAAAATATTGATTTCTTTTAACACAAAAGTAAAAAAGAATACAAACAAGACAAGGAAGCAATACTAGAAAGCATTCTCTATTCATTTACCTTGAGAAGAGCTGTCCAATCAGAGCTGGTGCATATGGAGCTCGGAGAGTCAAATTTCTTTACTCATTGAAATTGAATATTCTAAAGTATTAGTATAACGAAACATCACATTTGAGGAATGAAAAGATGGATAAAACTTGGAAATTATATCGCAATTTATGACACTACCAAACAGCAATACTTATACACGTCATGGTCCAGCAAAGGAAAGAGAAACATCATGCTTATGGTACTTTCAAAGGAAAGAGAAATAACATGCTTCTAAAACTTATACGGTTCATTTCCACAGGGAAAGAAGATCTTGTAATTAACAAAAATTAAATGATCATATACTATAATCTATGAAAGGGGAGCTTCAAGAATAAACCATCTGAGAGTATAGTCAGACTAGTACAAACCTATAAGGAGAAAAAGGAAATAAGATTTTTATTTTTTATTTATAAGAGAGCAACTTCCATACCTTTAGCAAGTAGGGAATATCCTTCACAGATTTCAGGGTGTCACGTAAAGAAACGACCAATTCTTCTGAGCATAGAAAGAAAGATACCTATTTCCCGTCAAAGAAAATCAGCAACTTTCACGAACCAAATGAAGACATGTGATATTTGACTAAATAGCTATATCATCTATAAAAGGAAGAAAAAATAAGTAGAAATTTCTTCCACACTTAAGCCTATAATTCTGCTGATTATTATAATATAATTAGAACACATATACTGAGCTATAATTGGATACAGAATTTAAACGGTAGTTCAGAACTTCAAGATCAAGTATAGGCCTCATGAACCAGTTTCTGAAATGAGAAGATAGAAAAGAACTGTTACCAAAAGTTCTTAATTCCGAGTGATATACATGTTGTCAATCTCATTAATACTCCTTACCTCAAAAGACGTCTACCCATTGGAGTCACACACTGCATACAGGACAAAGGATTTGTCATTTCAAAAGAAACTGATTCACTGAATTGAATTATAACAAATCCGTCAAACCTTATTCATCATTCCAAATACTGAAAACCTGCAACTAAGACATTTTGTTTCAGATATTTACATAATCTTCATTCAAAGTATAATATTTAAGAGTGAATATAATTACCCTTCTTTTGGTCTACCAATGCCCATGTGGCTAGGGTGCTTGTCCATTTGGAATATTTGTAAGGCTTCATGTGCTGCTACATCAAGTTTGAGAAACTTATGTCTGTATCTCTATTTTAAAGGAGGACATAATTTGAACTTGACAT
>NC_029791.2:2703794-2713336 GCF_000816755.2 Arachis ipaensis | reverse complement strand
AAAGAGAGAGTTGAATAAAGAAAAGGATACAATGAAATTTCTGCTACAGAATCTACTGTAATTGATGTGTTTCCAGATTCCATTTGCTCAAGAGTATCTACAATCCTTTCATTCTCTAATATTGCAAGAAGACCACCGCTAGCACGAACTTGTACTTCACTTCCCATGTCCATCATAGAACTCAACTGAAGTTGTATCAGGGACAATAGTAAAAAAGAAGGGTGGCATTAGATATAAAGTTGTTCATGTTTATTACACTAATAACTGGATACAGGGATGTCTCCCATAACAGACTAAATGCAAGCAACAAATTCACAAATAAAGCTTTGAATTGATGATCTAAGTGCATGCACTTAAAAGGCGACCATCCAAAGATCCTTGAACGTCCATTATTATGATAGCATGAAATAAAGATGCAAATGACTAACATCAATCATTTTCAAACTTACATAATAAACCCTCTCCTTTTCATTTAATCCTTCATCCATTCCCACCACTCGCAGGTAAATTAATCTGTAAAATCAGGAAATGGACCAAGCAATAGAGCTTTATCAAATTTTCATATCCAAAATACCATGGAATAAAAAATATCTATGCAAATCAATGCCTATCAGTAAATATTTACATTATTGACAAGCACAATGCAAAAATGTAAGATGAAAACTCAGGTGTAGTCAACTTCACATGAAGTTAATAGCTGAGAGCAATTAAATAATTTGACTGATTTGACTAAATTTTCATCTAACAACTCACGGTTATCAACTTTACACGAAGTTGACTGCACCTGAGTTTCCAAGTTTCTCATTAAGATCACAGCAGTATCAATACCTATGCCATGCTTGCTCATAACTGAATATTGAGCTTTTAACAAGCTTTACTTGAGGAGCCTCGGCTGCTTCATCTGCATCACTTCAATAGGTAAAAGGTATCCTAGAAACTAGTCTTTCATAAGTCAACTGCATGATGTGCATTTTACCACTTCGTTGCAGAGCAGATAAGAAGGATTCCTCACATTTAGAGCTTGTATAAATTATTACAGGGTTTGCTTGATATTTCACTGCACAAATAATTGAAGCCAAGAGATATTCATACACTACAATTTATACCAATAAAAGAAACCACTCAACCTCAAATCAAAACGGGTATATTAAGTGCAACAATGGAGCTTTTAGTGTAAAGATAACTCATCCATGACCCTGACAAGGAATATAGAAACTAAAACTAAACTTTATTATAACAAGAAAGAAAACATACCCATATCAATTACTGGATAAAGCTTGTCACCATCATCCCATACTTCAAGCACATAAAGTTGGCGAACACTGGAATCATAGTAAGAAACTCCTATTCTGGAATGAATGATTACGAAATCATCACAAGGTTTGAATTCAGGCACAAGTTTCCATTTCAAGAAGTAAGAAAAATCCTGGTGAATACGATTACGAGTAACAGGACAAGAGCAAGAACATTCAGCAACATATAACGTTTATAATCAATCATCTAACGGCTTTCTCCCAAAACATTAGCACATTGTGCATTATTTTTAATTTCCAATGTCTCTAAAATATTTTGCCACACAATTCAAGATGGCCTTCCTACTATAGTTCTTTGCACAATTAAATTTCTAAGGCAAGAAAACTAACTTTAGTTTTGCTTCTTTTACACGGAACAGTTTTAAGCAAGATTTGCAATATTGAGCTATTAAACAAGTTTACCTGTGACCGTGTAAGATGCAAGCCATGTAAACCTGCATTTTAACCGCAAAACCAGAATACTTGTCATTTCTTCAAAACTGTTTCGCAAAAATCCATTGCTACAATTAACAGTAATTTTAAAATTAAAGCTCATCAAAGTGTTATATTTCAGATCAACGATTTGAGTAAGAGCGCGATCTACAAAAAACAACTAATTATTAATCTCAGCAAATAATAGCGCCATTCAAGTTTTTCAGCTAAATTAAATGGAAACGAAATAGCAGAAGTAGAAAAAAAACTAGTGATTCGTTCAAAATTTTCTTTCATTTTCTCTGCGATCAACGAAACAGTGAAAATCGAAGAAGAATGCATGAAAGAGACACCTGAGGAACGGCTTCAACGTCCTCCACGTCGTTGTCGTCCATTTTGGCGCGCAATCTCGTTCGCTTTCTGCATTACCCGCAAAGCGAGCTGCGATTTTGATTTTTGAGTATAAAAAATTGTAAAATTACGCGGTTTTTTTTTTTACTATAAAAAATTAAAAACAAGTATCCTAACGAGTATGGGCTTTTTGTAGAAGGGGCCTTTATAATCTTTTAGTCGAGAATCTAGGGCTTGTTCCTTTAGTAATGGGCTCATAGGCCCAAAACCTAAAAAATATAGAAAGTATAATCCTTCATGGTTAATTTAACTTAATTTGATGTGTATGCTTAAGTCAATTTTTATTTTCTTTGTACTCATATCAGTGTATTACAAATGAATGGTAGTATTTGGTAATTTTCTCAAATATCATTGTACTAATAATAATTTACTAGACGAATTATAAATAAAGGACACTCTTTTTTTTTTCAAAGAATAAAGGACACTATTTATGTACTGATAATTTGGATTTTAATGTTTTTTATGCAATGACAATTTATACAAAAACCCCCTTATATTTATGAATTGAAAAAGACCAACAAAAGCATCTCATGCAAATCCTAAAATAAAATTTACCCCCTAAAAATTTATTAAAATAAAGTAAATTCGTCCCAAATAATTTTTTTTTAATTTCATATTTTAGAGAATTACTCCAAAATCAGTGTTTAGCATTCCACAAAATTCTCTATCATATAAAAAAAAAAATTAGCTTAGTCGGGAGAAGATTTGAGTCTTGTGGATATTGTTACATTAAAAGTTTGATTAATTTGCGTTTAATAAAATGTACTTATAATTTTTGTTTTTATTTTATGGTGGTGCAAATAATCTCCTTATTAAGTTATTTTACTTGCATCGTAATTATCATCTTTTCCAACAAGCTGCTCCACTTGGAAGCACACTACGAGCTGGTTCGAATCCTGATACTACAAGATATTTTGGATTTATTTGAGTCTAATAATTATAAATAAAAGTATATTATATTCAAAAGAGGTCAAACTAAAATTAAATCAATAAGTCAACTCCGTTGATATACATGACTACAACTTTGTCATAAAGTAATTAACTTAATTAACGTAATTAATTAATTAATTAACGTAACATCAAAGTGCATGGGAGTTATGGATAGTGATGCAGAGAAAGAAAGTGACAGAACCGGCGCGAATTTGAAGAAACGAATTTAACGCCGGCCATCTTCTTCTTCTTCTTCTTCTTCTAGCTATATATATGGCTGGTTCAGTAGCAATTGAGAAGGAGCGTGGGGCTAACGTGCGCACCTTCGGCGCGTGATAATGGAGGCACCACCAACCTTTGTGTATAGAGCGAGAATGGCGTTTCATTCCGCAGCTGCAAAAGCGGAGCGGATTCTCAGCGACTTCAAATTCGATCAAGGTTAGTTCTTCTCTCGCCACACACAATTTTAGCAAAGCTTTCTTTTGTCTTAATTTTCTTTTCCGCTATTTTTAATTTCATTTACTATTATTTTTATTTTTCAGATTTTTACCTATTTTTGTGTAAGAGAATAGAAAATTAAGAGAATTGCATTGACTCAATTTGTTTATAGGAGAAGATCAAGAGAACAGCTTCACTAAGAATCTGGAATTTGAAATTGAATCTCCTCACAAGGTGAATCGCCATTACACTGTTTATTGTTCTGCTTTCTGGAATTTGTTTATTATCATTATTATTATTATCATGTAATTTGAAGTTTTGAACTAGTACTATACAAAGATTTTTTTTTTTTTAAACTTTTGTTGTATATTTGAGTTTGATAATTATTATTCAGAGAAAATTGGAAAATGTTGAATTTTGTATTGGCATGGTGCAGCAGCTTTGCAGTGAGTTGAATAATATAAAGGGGAGGGAATCACCTCATATAGGAAGGAAGAAGGATTGGAAAGAGAGATTCAAGAATATTCGAATTGGGAGAAAAGAATTTGAAGATAAAGTTGGGGATGCAAACATGGCAATTCCATTTTATGATGAA
The DNA here is from genome assembly GCF_000816755.2 of Arachis ipaensis. NCBI lineage: Eukaryota > Viridiplantae > Streptophyta > Magnoliopsida > Fabales > Fabaceae > Arachis > Arachis ipaensis. Next base: position 2,709,238 of record NC_029791.2, on the reverse strand, counting down.
AATTTGTACATCCTGAATATGAAGAATGATCTTGAGGCCAAGGTGACAAAGTTCATTTAAAAAATGAAATAAAATATAATCCAGAATGCATGATGTGGTTGACATGAGTTAGTAATGTTTACTTATTTATTATGAATCATATGTTTAAGGACACAACTGAGGTCTCTTTGACAATTCCAATTTAATTACAGATTGATTTCTTTTATAATATATGACTGGAATTTTTGACATAGGCTGCAGAAGCAGTTCCCTTGGTTGAAAGCTTAACTTCTGATACAAAAGATCCAATTCCTAAGTCATCTGTGCTGAAGCAACTGGCTATAGCTTTTGAGTAAGTTGTACTTACTTGCTGCAATTCTTTTACCTTTTTATTGCCCCTTTTTTCCTGAGTCTTCCCAGGAGATGCTCAAAGACCAATTGGTTGCTGCATCCTATTGCTCAAAGTTGGCACTCTCAATTGTTCACTGCAATTTTCTTTTTCAATATAACAAGATTCTCATTTCTATCATGACAAAGATTTTCAGCTTAACGATATGACTAGCCTCTTCATTAAAATTTTTGTTAACATTTTAATAGGGCTGGAAGTACAACAAAGTCATTGAAAGATTTTACAGCTTCGCCAGTAAGTTCACCAGCCTTGAGTTTCTCAGCAGTGAAGGCTTTAGTGATGCGGGAAAAGGAAGACAAACTTACCTCTGAGTTTAGTGGCGATGAGAGAGTTGTGAATTTGATTAAAGCTCTGTTTGATCCGGGTATGTTGCATTACTAAACTTACAACATTTTTCTCTTTTACTCATTGTTCAGTGATGGTCTTTCACTCTCATTATAATATTTGTAATATATCCACAGAGGGAGATTTTCTCAGTCGAAAGATTGACTCCAATCCAGGGGAAACTTCCATAACATCTTTGTGGGGAGACATTCATGGTGCTCCTCCTGAAAGCTTTGTTGTTAAGCTAGCTGAAATCATTGGAAACTTCAAGTCCATTCGAAAAATGGTTCTTTTCTGGTTCAGGGTTGTTGCTGAAGTATGTTTAACTCATTTTGATATCATTAACCCTTTGTTATCAACCCAACCCAATACATTTAACATATATAAGTTATCATCTATTATCTTAAGTAACTGTTAGTTATAAAGTGAATATCTTTTTAATAAAATGCATCATCATTGGTAGAACTATATCTTTATTCTCTCTTAGGATAAATTGAGATCTACTTGTCCTTGAAAAAAGAAAGAAATCTTTGAAGCACTTCTGGTTTCAAACTTCTAACTAGAACTGAAGTAATATTCAGTATTGCCACTGCTTTATTTTGTTTCTTAATTACCAGCTGAAAATATAATATTTTGGTTTCATCTTCTTACTAATGCAGCTCAGAAAACATTGGTCTGAGGATCAATATTTACCTGGAGTGCCTCCGGATGATATTCCAGACCTGAAGGCATGTCTTCTGTATCAACAACTTCAAGTAATTAACTGTTGCATCTCTCGGAGAAGGCTCCGTGTTATTGCCACTGACACTCTGGATTCTATGATGATGGAAGCTAGTTCAAACATAAAAGAACCAATCAATTCTGAAGTCAGAAATCCTTCAAGTCCTGTTTTATATGCTAGAGTGAACACTGGGGATCTTGTTCTGCGACTTGGTGCAGTTCGACCAGCTAGAGATCTGACATTGTTGGAAACAGGCGAGCCTGTTTACTGTCCTGCTACCCAGGTTTGATAGATTTTTCATTTGTGCCATATAATATGATTAATACTCAAACTTACTCAAGAACTTTGTGTCTCTTTAATGTAGGAAGGGCCTTTGCTTACAGAAGATCTAATCAGAGAAACAGAGGAGTTTGTACTGCGGACAGGGAGGTATGTTCCCTAAATCAGATAGATTTGTATGATATTCAGCTTCAGTAAATTATGAATCCATTTTCTCATTTCATTTATGTGTGAATTATGTGCATGTGTGTGTCATGGAAATGAGAGATAGTTCACATTTCTTGATAATTTTCCTTACCATTTATGTTCAGTGTTGGTGTTGGGTGTTCTCAACTCCTCTCCGACATGCAGGCTTTCAAGGTCAAGCTCTCCCTTGAAGGGAACTTTAAATTATTCTGCATGCTTCTGACTACTCTGAATGTTTTTAATGTACTTATCAACATTTCTTTTGTTGGTTACCATATTTTAGGCTGCAAATCCTGGATGTATTTTGGAGGATTTTGTAAGGTGGTACTCTCCTCCGGACTGGACACAAAATAAGGCAACTGCTGAGGATAGTGATGTTTTTGACGCTGGTGAATCACTTGATGGCAGAGGTTGCCTAAGTCGGCGAATGCAAAAAGAAGGTGTACTAATGATCCTTTACATTGTATATTGCTACTTAAAATCAGCTGAAATGTGGTTGCTTGGTCTTTGTCTATACCGACATAACATCATCACTTGATAAATTTGTTTAATACTATGCTTGACACAAAAATATCTTGTTCACTGTATCCTGACACCAATTATGGGAAACCTTTTCCCGGATTCTTATAAATTTTATCATCATTTATATATTCATTATGGATCTAATTTCCGTGGAGGACATACTTTGATGCCTTGTGACTTTGTGAGGAAGATATGCAGAATCCATACTGTATGGCATAGATGGATGGTTGAACTATAATAGTAAGCTGTTCTGTTTCGGGTTTAAAATGTCTGATGGCAGAACCGCAGAACTTGTTTTCAAAAACAAAATATTAATTAATAAATTCGTTGCTGGCCCAATGATGTTAGCATCGAGTTGAGAATGTTGACATCTTAGTCTCAACCTTTATGACATTGTTATAAGATAAATGATCCCTGAATTAAATGCCTTTTTCTAAACTGAATGCCTAAATTAAAAATGTCTGGAAAAACAAAATTCAGAAAAGTGAGTCTCGCCAGTGTGGTGGTCTTAGTTTTGTTATAACATGTGAAAATTGGAGAAAAGTTGGGCACTTGTGTTCTCTTGATATCTGATCAGAAAACTTCTCTGAATTCCATTACTTTGTTGATGGCAGGTAATTTGTGGCGTGAATTATGGGAAACATCCAAACCAGTCCCAGCTGTCAAGCAGGCACCCCTCTTTGATGAAGAATTGGCGGTGTAAGTCCAAATAATAGTTTTTGGGTTTATATTTTCCACTTAAATCCAATCACTTGAATGTCCTTTTACATTTTGCTGCAGGGAGGGCATCCTCAATGCATTTGAAAAGATCCATACTTCTGAGTTTTTTAGACAGCTATTTGTTTCTCTGGTAAGTTCTATTCTATATTTTAATTATTATTATCGCAACTGTTATGTTTCTCTAGTATAAATTTGAGGCATCTGTCATCACATCCCTGATGAATTTGCCATGCTCAAGTCTCAGCAATTCAGCATATATCCTTGTTAGTTGTTATTTTTGATGTAGTAGACTGGAATTCACGAAGTGTTAATTTAGAGCTGAATATTTTGACTATAATGTAGATCATAGGAAAGAAATTATTGAGTATATCCATAGAGCCTATCTTGAACTCTAATATAGGTTTTCGGGTTATCTATGGTGGTTGTTAACAAAACTTCAGGTAGCACAGGTGTGCTATTACGTTTGATTATTTCATATCCTTTAAAAGAAAATAGTGTGTATTGGCCAAACTATTGCTCAAATTATGAATCACAATATGCACTCTTCTTGATTGAGGTTCTGCTTGTTCTCTCTTCTTTCTATAAGTTGTCTAGATTTCTCTAATAGCTTACTTATTCTTTATTCATCAACAGTTATGCCACTTGTTGCCTTTCTAATATTTCTCAACTCTTTTTAAAAGACATATGTCTAATCTTTGATCTGCTTATACAGCTTGGTTTAGGCATTGAGAATGCAGAACCTATGCTATCCAATAATGGAGACTTCTCAAAGTTATTCTATGAGTGCAAGGAGTACATAGTTTCCACATGTCAAAGCAGCAAATTGAGTGAGCACATTGATGACCTTGTCCAGGTGGGTACTTTTAGAATAAGTGACTAATTATCATTAAACTAGCACCTCAAAACCTCCTGAGGAATCTCAAGTAGTGATTTATTGAAGAACAAAAATGAAATGGTCAATATGACAATATGTAACCCAGCAGAAAACACCCTTGCTTTGTAATGTATCCAACTATGGGTCTGATCAGCCTGTTTGATTTCTTTTTTCATTTTCTTTATTTTCTATTTTCAAGATTTTGCGAAGAGAAAAAGTGAAAACAATAAAGTTGTGCCTTTTTTGTTTTCATTTCTTTGTTTCGCATTTTCCTACAGCAGGAAATCAAAACTGAATTGAAGCAGAGATTATAGTCTAATTCATTCACTATATAAGGTTATGAATCTGAGTGCATGATGGTAGTTTTTATCTGCAACTATATGATAGCTATATTTGTCTCAAGAATGTATCAATCATATCCCCGTGTAGGTGTATCAAACAGTGGAGACAATGTTACTGAATCCTGAGGAAGCATTGAAAATGATGAAGCAGCCAGAAGAATCAGCTGTAGATGAACCAAAGAGCCGTCTTGCGAGGATTAGGCTTATCTTTAATGGCAAAGATAAACTGTTGAGGAGTCCTGTAACCAAAGATCAGATGAATTCTGAGGAAAAGCCAAAACAATCTTTCTCAAGTTTCTTTGAAGGCAAGTCATTGCTGTTTTCAAAGAAGTTACATAGTCCTCCATCTGGATGCCAATCGCCTGCTATCAAATCTTCGTCTCTCGACACAAATAACAGCTTCGCTGCGCCGGCACTTACTTAGGATAAGCACGCTATAACACCATTTTTGGTTCTCACATTCTATAGCAGATAAATGTAAATTTTCTTTGTTCTTCTCCAAATACTTTACTGTTGAACTTTGTAGCAACTTAATATGAATGCCTTCTACATGTTTCATCAATATGAAGCTTTTGGCATCTTAGTTTTTTATCACAATAATGATTTTTTTTTTTCATCATGCATGGTATTATTGTTATATTGCATTTATATCGTCAACTTTCTGGTCTTCACTGTGCTTATTTAAATATTTAGGATAACCAACATCATTTTTTGGGTATTCATATTCGATAGCAAATAATGCTAAGTGTTACTTTAACCCTTCGCCAGTTCTCCTTCCTCAACATCTTTTACTATATATTTAATTATCAATTTCAAATGTTTAAGTTACAAATTCAAAGAACTAGATCATGATAATTCATTAATAGACTATGGTCTTGCAGGATTCAACTTGCTTGCTTTCCGGTTTAGGTGTTACCATCATAGTATCATACCATGCTCGGAAAGATTAGAGATGAAATTTTGCTTTTATCAACTCATTAGTCAACGACAAACTCTTAAATAAAATTCAGTACCGCAGCGGATTAGTCATTGGTCTGTCGGGTCGAAACATACCGTGAGAAATAAAAAAAAATTAATAAGTGAATAAAT
>NC_029791.2:2700680-2703772 GCF_000816755.2 Arachis ipaensis | reverse complement strand
ATATACTTGACTCTTGGCTTCATAGACCGGCAAAGTGACCATATGCATGTTTGAATTGGGATCCTTGATTACCATTATAATAATTATAATTACTATATAAGGCAAAGATTCCCTTTAATTAAATCAAAATAATTAACTATAAAATAGACAAATAAAACAATTGATTTAACTAAACGTTTTGTCCAAAGAACATCAACTTTTGAAATAACATAATAATTATGAATTATCTTACCAAATATGTAGTTCGTTATAATGAGAATTATAAATAAATAAATAATTGTAACTAAATAATAACCCCACAAAATTATCTTAATTTCTATGTCAAATAGTAGTATAATACAATATTATGCATGACTCTTGGCTTTCTATACTAGCCATGTGGCTAACCATTTAAATTTGATCGATTATTGTACATTGTTATTGAATATGGTTTTATGCTTTCTCAACCTATATATAAACCTGAAAATATATCATATCATTCATTCTCTCTATTCTAAGTAGTACCATTCTCTCTTTTTTCTTTTTCTTTTTTTTTTTTCAATTGCTTTACCAATATCAGAATTACTCCTATGATGACTAGCTTGAAGACATATATTTCCTTTGTTTTTCTTTTCGCTTTTGTTCTATCTTCTCATGTCTTGACCCATGAATTATTTCACGGTAAAATTTCTCATTAATTCTTTTATCCAAACAAATACAAAGAGTATGATTTTTTTTTGCCAATGAGTTATAGTTCAAATGACATAGTCTCCTCATACTCAATTAAGAGGTTGCAGGTTCGAGTCTCCTATCTTTGATAAAAAAAAAAAAGAATATGATTTTTTTATGTATATCGGTGATTTCACCTTTAATGTCAAAATAATATAGGGTTTATGGCTTAGCTTATATTATAAGTTGTTATTCTGTGTAGCAGTGGATTTTACTATTTTATCGTCAACTAAAATAACTTTCAAGATTTACACAACCATGAAACAATTTGAATTTGCATTATTGTAAGTATAATCAAATATATTACATATAACCAAAGTTGGTTAATCTAGTTGTTAGCTTATTAGTCAAGTATCGGATTCGAATTTTATTTTATGTATGTAGTAATTCATTATTTAAATTTGTAACAAATTAGTCATTGGTTTGTTGGATTAAAAAATATTATAAAAAAACAAAATATATATATTACATATACTGATATACATAAAAAAATCAACAACCATATATGAATACATATATAGTATTTATAATTTTTTATTATACTTTTGTAAAAGAATTTTATTATTTTATTATGTCAAATTTAATTATTATACTCTGATAAGATTTATTATTTTATTATTAATTATTTTGTTAGATATATAAATGATATATATAAATATATTATGACTAATTTAGTTACTGATTTTTTTTTAAATAAGATAAAGTATACTTTTTGTCTCTTAAGTTTGGCAAAAGTTTTAAAAATATCACTAAGTTTTATTTTATTTCAATTTTGTCCCAAAAGTTTTTGATTTGCATCAAATATACCCTCGACGGATAAATTTTCAAAAAAGTTAAGACCAATTTAGCAATAATGCATGAAAATTATACTTGATTTGTTTGTGTTAAGAGTTGTTCTTATGAAATTGTTGTTGAATTTGTCTTAAATTTTTTGAAAAATTAACCGTCAAAAATATATTTGATGTAAATAAAAAATTTTTGAGACAAAATTAAAACAAAATAAAATTTAAAGATATTTTTAAAATTTTTATCAAATTTTAGAAATAAAAAATACACTTTACCCTTTTTAAATATGTATAATAATGTATGTATCTTTAAGAAACTTTTTTTTGTTGTTGGCTATATAGAGGAGATGAATGATGAGGAAAGTGATCCGTTAAAAGATTTGACAAGTGATTCATCTGTGGGTTACAAACCAAATGGGCAATGGGGAATTACTATTGGGCCTGAGCCCAATGATGAGTTTGATGATGAGGATTTCAGTTCCGGTGAATATAACAGTGGTCGTCGTTATAGGAATTATGGTGGCGGTGGTGGTTCCGGGAGGTATAATAATTATCCGAGAGGCGGCCGCCGCGGGGGCAGTGATTATGATGACGGTTCAGATGATGACGATGATTATAATCGTCACCAAAGTGATTATAATCGTCGGCGTTACAGAAGATATTCCGTTGAATCAGTTCATCCTCAATCTTTAACTTTGCAAAATTCAGGTAAGATAATTATTTTTTGGTAAATGCTACCCTATCCTTTTTAAAATAACACGTAAATTATTCTATATGATGTGTCATATTCTAATAATAGGTGTTTATTTATTTAAAATTTTTAGTAGAATTTGTTAGATGATTAATTTATCTAATAAAATAAAAAATAAGAAATTGATTTTAGGTCATTAAAATTTATTGAAAATTTAACAAAATATTTCAAAAAGGAAAAGTATAGGTAAACAATGAAAATATTAAATAATGTAAACAATAGAGGGTTATTTTAATATTAAAATTTATAGGGTTAATTTAGAGGTGTAGTGTGTTTTTATTTAATTGATGGTTGTTCATATTGTTCAACAAAGTCATTGTCCCTCTGGCATTCCCCTTTGAAAAATAATATTATATATTACTCTTTTATTTTTCACACAATCTCTGAATTCTAACAAAAATTAAATAAAAACAGATTTTCATAAAAAATAATTGCAAACTAGCTATATTAATTTTTAAAAAACACTTTAATTTTTTTCTTTTTTTTTATATAATTCTAAACCAAATTGTATAGAATAAATTTCCAAATTTAAAAATCTACTTGACATGATAAACTTTTCAAATTGAAAATTTTCACTGTGACACTGATTCGTGTTTCTATTTTTAATTTATCACATCAATATTTTAGTTTAGAATTTAGTTAATATAAAAAAATTTAAATTCATATTTTAATAAATATATAACAAATGTATTAAAATAAACATCAAATTAGAATGTGACACATCAAAAAAGATAACTTACATGTTATTTTAGAAAGGGTAGGATAACATTCACCAAATAAAATACCTCCAACAATTATAAATCAAAACCACCGGCAACAAGACAAAGGCCACAACATTGAAACTAAAA